>NW_024868169.1:0-93025 GCF_013358625.1 Macadamia integrifolia
CTTGACCATCTCTGATTGTAGGAGGGAGTGAACACAAACTATAGTTGGTAAAATCGGGACTACCCCAGCCAATAGTGTATATACGTGCACATTTGTTTTGGTGCTCACAGTGCAGTGGGGTTTGTTAAGGTAATTTTTTGGAGAAATATTAGTGCCTACTAATTCACCTCCCTCTCAATAGTGAAGCCGGTTCATCAGAATCTTCAATCTCATTCATCGGTTCCATCTCCTCCTACCTCATGTGACATGGGGCCAGTTACATGGACGACGAGGGTTAGTAGGCTAAACCCACATGGTGCATGATTGTCGTCGGTACTCTGCCTGTATGTGTGATAACATAATGTGTACCATCATACTAAAATCCTCATTGTTACACTCTTTTCACTCATTTATATATTTTTTTAGTCTTTCTCAATTTCTGAAACAAGGATCCGATTTTATTTGGAGTGATAGAGGTTAAGTATATTGGAAGATCAAATCTGAGATATATAAAGATTCTTGACTAGCTGACTCTCTACAAACTTTCTCTTTCTTTTAGATATAGAACGTTTTAAAGGAAAGATCTTAGACAATGTGAGTAAAGGAAGACAAATAAGGAAGGAATCATGGAAAATCTAGGAAAAGGACTACCATAATGACAATGCCTTTGGTTTTCTCATCTCCTGCACTATATGACTCATATATTTTAGGTATCCGTATCGGTATCAGCCCATAAATTTTTCATTTTAATTGTCATTATATTATTGTTTGAGATCTTATTGAGTGTCCTTTACAATGTTACCAAGCTCATGTTAATAACAACCATTAGAGTTGCAACATCTTTGGTCTAGTCTTTAACCGCTTTGATTACTCTCAATACTGTAACAAAATCTAAGGATTCCTTTTTTATTTTGATGAAAAATGAGAAGAATTCTTTTGTTAAAGAATTAGATGGGATCTAAAGAATTAATCATTTTCTATTCTTATGTTATTCTGTTGCAGGTGGTTACAGTTTGTGGTGGAATCTAACTTGCATCTCAATCAGCTTGCCTTAACTTGGGGTGAATAATACAAATACAAAATCTGTTACACCCGTGCCCTGACTCGGTCTAATTTGAACTGTTGTGATAGGTCTCGAATCGGAGATCGAAAGTATGATTGGGTTTTGGCTCATGGCCACCCATTGCCAAAGGGGGAGAGATGACTCCAAGTGTTCATGCATCGTGTGCCAATCTAACTAGAGGGGGTTCGTAGATTCTGACCCTAGATGGTAAGTGACCTGACTCCTCACACATAAATCTCGGCATGTACCAAAATTACTAAAAGACCATGAGCACGGCCAAGGGTAACTAACCGTGCAAGACCAGTTGGTGGACAACAAGCAGTCAAGACAGCAAGCTATCTTGACCATAGGAAATAAGCCACTAGAAGCACTGGGCCTGAATCCAGTGGGTTGTTTTTGGTGAGCCAAATAGGCTGCTGTCAAGGTTCCGATGCCCGTGGGTCCCACCACTCGCATTGTAGACAGTCTTGGATGATCCCAAATCATCCTCCACATCTTCCTCGTGACGTGAGCACATTACTGACCTAAGCAGTCGGCTACCCGGGCTCCGAAAGGAGTATTAACCCGATCGGTTTGAATAGCCACCCAAACTAAGGTCCAACTTAACACATAAGAAGGAAATGAGGATTTCATTTCCTCATTTCCTTTGTGCTCAATGTAGGAGAGGAGAGAAAGTGGAGAGGAAGGAAGAAGAAGAGGAAGAAGAGGGGGAAGACTTACCTTGGGGCCAGCTACCACCTAGTTGTCGGAATCGCTGTCGGAGGTAAGTGCAATCGTTCCTATTACCCTCACTCTTCATTTTGACCTAGGGTAAGCTAATATGGTTCTAATCTTAGTGCAAAAACCCTCTTGAGGTCGGGGAATACGTGTTCCACATCCTCGATGACATTGCCAAGCTCAAACCAAGCTCGAAGAGCTCCAGCAATAAGTATTGCCAAATGACCAACTAGGGTTTCGATCATTTGATCAACGTATCTCCCAAATGGCTCGGTGGAATCGATATTTTATTGGCTTAGAATGATGCTAGGAACATTCCCTACAAACTCCACTGAACAAATCTTAGCAATTGAACCCGAGCCGAAGAGCCCCAATTTGAGTTGGGTAGTTCTATACTGCCATCGGAAGCAAGCCACCGGAAACACTGGACCTACTTCCAGTAGGTTGTTTCTGGTGAACCACAAAGGTCAATGAGCTCTCTACCACCACCACCACCAGAAATAAGATTGATATTTCTGGTGGAAAAACCCTGTTTTCGATGACATTACTGTCTCTAGGAAACCTTGTCTGTACCTTTTGGAAGTGACCCAAGTGGGCCACTCCCAATCTTTCTAACACGTATTGATGTACGATTACCCTTGTGTCTAGGACAGTGATGCACATAGCCTGGAGATCGAAACTGAGCTGATTGATTGGTGGCCTTGTATGAACCCTAACACACACAGAGATAAACAAGGTGAGGGATGGTTGCTTTATTTTTTTGTGATCGTTTATTATTATAGAACTGTTCACATGTGTAGAATTTCATATTTAATTATACTGTTCATATGATGATGATGTTCAATCACATGTTACATTTTATGATTATGATATAAATTGTTATGGATATGTATGGTGGGATTTGGTGTGGCCAAGGTGGTACCAGTATCGTGATCACCATGTGATTGTTGTATGTATAAGACGGAATCCGACGTGACCGAGGTGGTACCGGTGCTATGATTTTCATATGCTTGCTGCATTTATGCATTGATTATGTGCATTAGAGTTAGTTGTAGTCACGTATTACACTTTATGGCCAATATGTTACCGGTATCGTGTGCTCCAGGACTACATTTGGAAATGGATACGCTTCATAGCCAACGATTGGTACCGGTGTTTCGTAGTCCATACTCAACTATTATATACATGTTCGATTAGGTAAATGGTCTTAGATTTTACTTTGTGGCCGATGTGTTATTGGTATCGTGTACCCAGGACTGTAATTGGAGATGGATTACACTTTGTGGCCGATGTATTACTAGTATCGTGTAATTCATACTAACTGTATCATTATGAAGGCATGTAGCATGTACGTGGTTAGGTATCACTCCCTATGCTACAAACACTTGCCAACAAGGGGTAAGATGTTGGATAATCCATTGTGGTATGTTCGATGTTCCTTTCTGGAATGCCACACCCATGATACAATATGATTGTTGTCGAAGGCGGGAACTTGTCAGGCATGGCCGACCGGTGCCATGACAGCTAGGAGGGGGTTATCAAGGGTTTGATGGGTGACCCATGGATGCATATGGGGACCGGCAGGCTTCTATTCACTACCAGGATTTGTATCCCTACGTAGTCGATGGTAGTTCCGAGACGAGGGATACAACTTAATGTGCCGTAATAGCATTTACCATACTTAGTTTGTATTGTTAGGTGGATAGTAAAATAAATGAACTGCATCACGAGCAGCATGGACTATGTGTTTAATTTCCGCTATCATGCATCATATATTATTACTGCGACTGTTGTTTGGATATGCTTGACCCCACCCCTCACTAAGCGAGTTGGAAAGCTCACCCCACATATACACACTTTTTAGATGATGATGCAGGTACGGTCGTGGCCATGGCTAGTGATTCTCTTTCCTCTAGACCTGAGTACAGAGTGAGCGACTAGTGGATGCCAAACGCGGAGGAGCATGGCCAAAACTGTGCTTGTGACTTTTGTGCATATGCGGCATCATGAAATGTTCGACGTAGTTTTGATTATTTTGATACAGGTCTATAGATATTATGTTTTTAAATTTGATATGTGTAAGTCTTGAAAGATTGTAAACAGAATAACTCAATTATTGATATTATGTTATCATTAGATATTTTTCCATTTATTTTGGTGATTCCGCTATTATACTCTGATTCCGCTGCTTTTGGTTGGTTGTGATTTGAGATTGTGAAATATTAAAGTACTGCTATCAGAGATCCTAGTAGGTTTGTAAGACAGATACATGTCTTACTCACACCACCGGTATTCCTAAAGGTATGTTGAGTTTACTTAAAGTGGGGTGTGACAGAATCAGCTGGACCAAATGCAAGGCTATTGGTCACCATTGTAGTTGAATATGTGCTGGGGGGACTATCCCTCATGTCTACTCTTGCAGTTGGATAGCTTGCTAAGAGCCACATGAAGTACAATAGATCAAGCAAAGTCATCTCCAAATCTTCCTTTTAATACAAGGAGGAAAGGACGTGATCATGCCGACAAGAACCCACTGATCAAATGATGTAAAGTGGGAGATCTCAAAAGATAAAAATTATGCATGTAAAAATGTGTTGTGGAATTTTCTTGAAGGTTTTAGCCATCCTATTTGTACTTCTTTTTTTATTGTATTTTTGGAAAGACAAAAATCTTCAATTAATTATGATTTTAGTATTGTTTGGGAGCTAATTGAGTGACCTTTGCAATGTTACCAACCTCCTGCAATTTAGAGCTTCATAGAAAATTTATGAATAAAATTAATTAAGAGTTGTCAGGAAATTTTGAGATATGTTTCAGACATTTCCTTTCCCTGTGTCATATCTTTAAAACTCTCCTTCTCAGATTGACATTAGTGAAGACAACAAGAAGTTGATAAATTTAGTATATTTATTAACTATATATTGTTTTATTTAGATTGGCTCCCATTTAGGTCCATTTTTTAGGGTTCGTTCCTTTCTATGTAACAATTAGTTGGAGAAATATTGCTAATTGATATATGATTTTCCTCTTAGTCCTTTTTTTGTCATACACAAGTTTACTATCTCAGATATGTTCTTTTTTTTTTTCGGTAATGAAAAAAGGGTGCTCTGTGGTAGTGATCATAGACCTCAGGACAAGCTCCCCTACGGCAAGCAGTGCTTTTGCAGGACCAATGGGCGATAGTGGGGCATGTCAAGACTCGAACCCACAACCAGCCGACTCGAGCGGTGATGGATTGAGGGCATTCTCGGATATGGTCATGTGAATACTATTTGGAGGGGCATACAAGTGCCTATCAAAATGATCCAAACAAGTAATAAGACAACGATCATTGTGGAGTGGTTGAAGTATGCAAGTTATGTTTCTTTTTTCTTTTTGGATAATCTTATATGACTAGCTATCAGTCTATGAAGACAAAGCAACTGGGCTATCAACATTAACTACTATAATTCATTCTTCTTTTTGTTTTGCTATATGTGACGCACTCTCTGAAAAGAGAACTTTGTAGTAGCTTTGGCTTTACAATGTTACCGAACCCAGGTTTTTCTCCCTTACATAGGTACATGTTACACTGGACTAATTCCAATGTTTAAAGTGTGAAGTAAATTGGAAAATCTATCATAACTTAAAAGTCCAATCATCTTGTGAGTTCATTACAGTGTGATGATCCCAGTGCTACCTTATAAGTTTTCTCTTGAAGAAAAAAAATTTTACGCTGGGCATACTTATCTAATTTGTATCTAATTCAAGAAAATGTTTCTATAGTTACAATGGTATACTTGTGAACTCTCTTGAAGCCACGGGTGTTTTGTCATGGTAAATATGTTGTTTTACTACCTACTCTTTTAGTTTACATTTTTTCAATCATGGACAATATTATTGCCTTTATTTTGTTTCTTCATCATCATCATCATTGTGGTCACTTATGATTTAAAATTCAGGATCCAGGATCAATTAAGACTCCACCATTCCCAAGTTGAATTGGCTATCTTGACCAATCATGATTGAGTTTGGGATTAACAGATGGTGGCAGACCTGGTGAGCTAAAATTTGTGGGGGTTCAAGTGTATCCCCTTCGATGGCAGAAGGCCATCCAAAGGTCTTAGATTATCAGGTGGCTTTGCAGCCAAGTTTCGTTGATAATCTTTGATTGCTTGTCCAAGGAAGTGTGTATAGCATCCTACCTCTTCAGTAAAGAGGTTGTACGGTTAGGTAACAAGTCGGGACCTTATTCACTTGCTGTCACTCTAGAATAGCATTAACCATTGATCTATGAAAAATCTTGTAATTTGTCTATCATCATTTAAAATTTAAAATTATTATTTAATAATCATCTTAAATTACTAATTGCTTCGATGGAATATGATATATGATTAAAATACATTTGGTTTGATGTAGATATTTTGTTCTCTCTCTCTCTCACACACACACACTCACACACACACACACACACACAAAGACATGCACACATAGCCACACGTGCATTTGCACAAACGCATATGTACTTTAACTAGTATATATATATATATATATCATACTACTATTAAAAGTATGTACTTCACTTCTTTGGTATACTTTTTTTAAAAAGATAAAAGAGCATTGCATCTACAAGAAAACTTTCTTAATGACCAAAAACCCTTCCAAATGGAGGAGGAAAAAAAATCGTGGGCACATAATAACTCTTCCCCTTTATTTGAAATAACTCTTTTCATAAACTTGGGCACATAATAACGCACAAATCACACTACTATTAAAAGTATGTACTTCACTTCTTTTGTATACTTTGTTAAAAAGACAAAAAGACAGTTGACATCTACAAAAAAATTATATTTTACTATTAAAAGTATATACTTCACTTTTATAATATACTTTTTTAAAAATACAAAAAGACCATTGGCATCTACAAAAAAACTTTCTAAATGACCAAAAACTCAATTGTGGAGAAAAAAAAAAAATGGGCACATAATTACTCTTCCCCCTTTATTGCAAATAGCTCTTTCTATAAACTTGGGCACATACATAATAATGCACAAGTCAAGTACGTACTTTACTTATTTGGTATACTTTTTTAAAAAGACATAACGACCATTGGCATCTATAAAAAAACTTTCTAAACGACCAAAAACCCTCTCCAAATGGAGGAGGAAAAAAAAAAAAAAGCATGGGCACATAATAATTCTTCCCCCTTTATTTCAAATAACTTTTTCCATAAACTTGGGCACATAATAACGCACAAAAGGGGAAAGTTTTAAAAAATCCGCATAACTTTATTTTAAATAACTCTTTCCATAAACGTGGCAACATAATAATGCACAAAAGGGGGGAGTTTTAAAAAAAAATCCTAATAATTAAGAATCAAATCATGGGACCATTATTTGGGGATTGGGAAATAAAAAGGACTATTATGAAAGTCTGAATCTCCCTTGCCATCTCACCTCATGGTTACCATATCATAACTTTATTTTCAGAAAAAGACAAAAAGACCATTGTCATCTACAATTTTTTTTTTTAAATGACTAAAACCCCCTCCAAATTGAGGAGAAAAGAAAAAAAAAAAAAAAGGGGGGCATATAATAACTCTTCCCCCTTTATTTCAAATAGCTCTTTGCATAAACTTGGGCACAAGCGCACAAATCATACTACTATTATAAGTATGTACTTCTTCACTTCTTTGGTATACTTTTTTAGAAAGACAAAAATACCATTAATATCTGCTAATAGCTTTCTAAATGACCAAGAAACCCCTGCAAATGGAGGAGAAAAAAAAAACAAAAAACAAAAAACAAAAAACGTGGGCACATAATAACTCTTCCCCCTTTATTTCAAGTAACTCTTTCCATAAACTTGGGCACATAATAATGCCCAAAAGGGGGAAGTTTTAAAAAAATTCCCCAATGCACATAATAAAGCACAAAAGGGAAAATTTTTAAAAATTCTCATAGCTTTATTTCAAATAACTCTTTCCATATGGCCACATAATAACGCACAAATCATACTATTATTAAAAGTAGGTACTTCACTTATTTGGTATACTTTTTTTAAGAAGATAAAAAGACCATAGGCATCTACAAAAAAAAAAAACTTTCTAAATGACCTAAGGTTCCAAATGGAGGAGATAAAAAGTGGGCACATAATAACTCTTCTCCCTTTATTTCACATAACTCTTTCCATAAACTTGGACATATAATAACGCATATATCATATTACAATTAAAAGTACGTCTTTCACTTCTTTAGTATATTTTTTTAGAAAGACAAAATCACCATTGGTATCTATAAAAAAACTTTCTAAATGGAAAAAAACCCCCTCTAAATGGAGGAAAAAAAAAAAACATGGGCACATAATTATGATTTTAAAAAGGACGCAACTAGTGAAGATAACGGCTCAATCATCTCCGTCATGTTGCACAATAATTGTACTAGAATGGTCCTTGTGTCCCACAATTATGACTTTAAAAAATGACTCAACCAGCGAAGAGGATGGCTCAATCATCTTTGTCTCTCCTTGGATACATGTCGCACAACGATAGTACCGGCATGGTCCTTGTGTTAGGAACTGATCCAGACTCATTTGGAATTAGAAAGGGAAAGAGGAAAGCAACCCTTCCATCGTCGCATGCTCAAATATAACCCTTGGTTTTAGGGGTAATAACATCTTTTCATAGTCTCTGTGTTTGGGTGTAAAAAACGCAAATAGATAGTTTTTTTTTTTTCCTTCAAAAATTGAGAAAATGTATACGCTCTGGTAATGCAGTCTTTGTGCCAGCATAAGAGTCAATGAGGTGGTGTACATGAGTATTAACATGGGATGGATTTTTGAATTTCACCTGTATGAGGGTATAATTTGACTGCATTCTGTGTCTCAACACAAGGATCGTGTGAGCAAAGAGGGTTCTTTTCCCCAAAAAATTAAAGCAAAAGGAAACAAGCTTTCTAGAGAGCTCAGGTCACTGCTTAGTACATGCCACTGTTCATGAAAAAGGGCACGTTGTTCGTGAAAACTGTGCATTAAAAAAAAAAATTGATGGAGAGAGAGAGAGAGAGAGAGATGCCTGCCCAGCTGTTGCTCGGTTTGGTTGGGTGATGGGTTCGTCTCGTGTGGTTCCGTTGCTTCGTGCCATACTGTCTTCCTTCTCCCTATTGATTGCTTCATGGTGTTCTTAAAGCTCCATTAATGATGTTTTTGACAAGAATTGTGTATGGAGATGTACTTCCTCTAGAAACTTAAATTTGTATTGACAAATGAATTTACGTTTCCTATTAGAATTTATTTTTTCTTTTGAAAATGAATTCTATCCCCTTTGTCATACAGGTTTTTGAATAAGGAATTAAGAATTACAATTAGATTGTGTTTCCTTTTCAAATTAATTTATTAATTACGCATATGAATTTTGAAGTAGGAAATTCACTTAGGCCCTCTTTGGTATCATTTTTCTTTTTGATTTTTGTTCACAAAAAAAGTTTTGGCTGCATTTAGTATCATTTATGGAGTTTGTTTCTATTTTAAATAAATTGATAAAACACAAAAACCAAAAAAAGATCAAGAGTCATTTATGTGTTTTGGCCAAAATTGATTTTCAGTTATTTATGCAGTGAACTTTAATAAGCACATGCTTAAAGTCTCAATATGGAGGGGTAAAGTAGTTATTTGCTTTGTAATTAGAAATCCAAGCCCCTTGACCCCTCTTCTTCAGTCCAAAGTAGATAAAGACAGTTATAAAAAAGATGGGTGAAGAGTCTTCACCCATTTCTTCAAAAACTCATTTTACATATAGAGGTACCAAACTATTTCTCACAAAAAACCATTTTTGCCAAGTAGTTACTAAACCATTTTTATGTTTTAATAAAAAATGGTTTTCATTAATGATTTTTGTTGAATAAGTAAAAAGAAAAGAAAAATGGTACCAAAGAGGGCGTTGGTCAATCCAATTACTCACATGGCAATTTTGAATTGTAAATATATATATATATATATATATATTTTCACTTTTGTATTGATCCATGCCCAAACCGATTTTGAGTTAGACCCAAATCGGGTATGGATTGTGGGCTTGGGTATTGAATATCAATATGGTCAAACCGGATCAAACCCGAATGAAACAAAATTCATTTTGCATAATGACTAGTCGATTTAAATTTTAAAACTCTAGATTTGATTAATGGATTAAAATTTTTTAATCGATATTGTGAAATGTTCATATTGTCATTACTTGCCCTAAGTGGTGTTTAGATGAGATATAAATGTCGAAAATATCCATATTGACTACATGAAATCAAAATGACATCATTTTAATATTGATTAACGTGTTTAATCATGGTTACCATTGTAGACTGTTGAAATAAAAAAAATTCCCTCCAAAACCTTTTTTTTTTCTTTTTGTTGAGATTGAATTAAAGAGTTTAATTACTTATGATAAAAAAAAGTGTTGTAACAACCAATATGCCCCTAAATCCCTAGTTTTGGCCTATCTATCATAGGACAAATAAAAGTAATTCTTTTGATCATATCCAAATTAATATTATTAATAGTATTTTTGTGTCTAACCATTTTTTGTAACAATTACGAATGGTGTTAGTGTTACAAGTTTCTTTGTAGGAGACAAGATTAAATATATAGGTAATGGGCATGAGAAAGTTATGGGATTGAACGTATGTGATGCATATTTACTTATTACATTCATATCACCCTTTCTGATCTTCTCTTGTGGACAGTTTCCACTCCCATGAGAAACCCTAAATGGATAGGGTTGGTTTTCTTTTGGTTCTTCACAAATGGTTGTAATTAATTTTAATTTCATTTTTTAAGTTTCACAAGATGTAACTAATTATGTTAGATCAAATTGCATCACCCAAGAGGGGTGGATTGGGTGTGAGACATTTCTCTTTCATGAAACAATCTCATAGGTTTGAGTAATTATTTATTCAATGATTAACATAAAATCTCATGATAATATCTTGAGATATCAAACTTCTCCATAATCAAACTCAAGTACTAAAAGAGATCAAGGCATTAACATCTCTCCTATGTGTAGATTGAATATCTTTCATATTTCCTTACATAAAACTTTACGAATCATACTTGCAAGCACAGGTAAACACTTGAATGTATATAAAAACTAGTACTACTAGTTACAACTAAAGTAAGCATTTAAATGTTGGTAAAACAAGTAAAGAACTAAAAGATAGTAAATTAACTTACACAAGAAGGAGGTATAGAGTTGCTAAAAGACAATTGATTTACTATGGTCGGATCTTTTTCAGTCCTACATTCACTCCCATAGTCCACCTGACCATAGATTTTCTGCATTATCTGATTCTTTTCATATACAAGAAATCAAACCCTTACACCAATCAATCACAGTCCTTCGGATTGGACCTAGCTTACCATGGCCAAGGATTTCTTTCAACACAACCATAGTCCTTTAGGTTGTGCATCAAGACCTATCATGGCAAATGATTTCTTCCAACACAACCATATATTCTTCGGATTGTGCACCTAGGACCAAGGATTTCTACCTAGGCCATGGGTTAAAGATTTCTTCCATGTATATAGAGTACAACAATGAGATAGCTCCAAGCTCACCCCCAAGTGTAGCAAGTGACTTTTTTCTTCAAGTTTGATAACTCAGTTGCATCATCACAAGATTTTTTTTTTTTGACCTTTTTTATTGTGAGAAGTTACCACGTTATGTGGAAAACTTAAAGTCCTTGTGGATGTGACTCAAGACTTTTTATAGGCAGCCAACTAGCCGTTAGAGTCAATATTAGCTCAAGTTAATTTTGAATCAAGCACAAGAACTTTAATGTGAAATACTTAAACTTCATCATTAACAAAAGACTTCACCATGTTCCGAAGAAACTAGTTATTAACTAGCCATTAGGCTCTCTTACACATCAATAAAGATCTATTGAGAACTTAACATTTGATTATCCACTAATCCCCTTCATTTAATAATCCAAACTTCCACTTTTGAATCCTCGAACAAATCTTCATGGTTGATCGCGCATTACCTCAGCTGACTGCAAAAGCACAAAGCTAAGCTAATCAAGCTTTTCATGCATACTATAACTAGTTATTTTGGTTTTCTATTGGCGGCTTCAACTATGACCTCAGCTCTTTTTATTATTTTGAGCAAGATACGACTTATTTGAACACATGTGTGTAAGCCCAGTCAAACATGATTGTTCTAGGCGGGACGGGTCACCCACCTTCGAATGGTGTTCGTCCTACGAACAATTAACGGATTTGCCTCTAGCCTCTGGGCACGTCAGAACCGCATGAGTTCATCGGGGTTGAGCACAGTTCTCCAAAATCGGCATAGGTTAGGTGCTATTGATGGAACATGGTATGAACAATTCTATAAACCAAAAAAAAAAATCTTTCTGCAAGATTCCACGTATTTATAGCCCCTTCCTGCGTTAATTGCCAACTTTTTGTCATTGAGAATGGATGATCTCAAGGTTGACTATTGATATCATTCGTAGGTTTATACTTAAATATTTATAATTTAGCTCCAACAATTGCAGCTTCACACGGATGGCCATGGATAGTAAGATTTAACTGTACTCTAAGTTAAACCTCCTAGATTCTTAGGTTTTCTCTTAGGTTTGACTACCTTATGGGCTATTCCTGATCTTCCTCAGATCCATACATCAAGATTGAAATATATATAACAATTAAGATCTTCTAATCTTGATCTTCATGAAGGACACCACCTCTAATGCTGATGTAGATTCGAAAGCTTCTCTTGGTCACTTCATGGTTATTACAGACGACCAGAGCTCTTAACAGTGGATTGAATTCAACAACTCTTTATGTTACACTTGTGCCCTAATCTGGTCAAATTTGATCAGGTTGGAGGGGTACGTCTTGACCCTGATGACCTAAGTTGGTCAGGGTAGTGTGCATTATACTTCCCCAAGCTATTCTCGAGCTCTAAGTGAGCAACTCAAGCTCTTGGAGTATTTTGGCTCAAATGAGGGTTTAGGGTTTCAGTCGAATAATCAACGCATCTCTCAAATGGTCTAGTAGAAACACGATCAGCAGAGCCTAAATGAAAGGTGGGAAGACTCTTTACAAATCCCCACAATTGGACAATCCAATTGAACTATTAGGTTATTGGGTATTATGATCAGAACCATAAAAGCTTTAATGACCATGTAAAGTAGTACTCAAATTTAGGAGACAAGCATAGGTACAAATGCCACTTCATTGATAAATCACTTGACTACATAAGCTTTTACACTGATTTAAAAAATAAGAAAAGAAAAGAAAAGAAAAGAAACAACAAGAAAGAGAGAAAATTGAATAAAAATAAAGGAAAGCATAAACTGGAAAGGAAGAGAGAAAAGAGAAGTAATGAAATGTAAAACACCAAGACTAGAAAATTGAAAGTCTGTTGTGCAGAAAAGTAAGATAAATACTAGGGCTATAAGGGCGTAATTGGTGCCACAACTCTTGAGGTAGTGCTGGTGGTGCCAGTGATGTTGCCTATGCCGAAGTTACTCTGAAGAACATGGTCATTGCCCTCATCTACCTTTTAAAAGATCTGATCCATTCATCGAGGGTGCCATACCTCCCATCTATACTCTCGAGCTAACAATCCATCCTCATGGTCATGGTATCAAGATGACCAATCACCTCGTTCCACCCTTGTTCATATGGCTACTAGAACGAGGAGGCTCCAAACTCACCCATCGATGGTGGTGGTGAGATATCATCTTGTCCAGGCATCTCGGGGTTCCCTCCCATACCTAGGGGCTCCTGATTCTACTGTCCCTCCTCATCTCCCTTGTTAGCTGATGCTTCTTCCGGGTTCATGTTTATCTTCTTAAGGGAAGAAGCGTCAAACTTAGATGCATCTTGCCCACAAATTCTTCTTCTTCGAAGTCCACCCCATAGTATTAAAAAACTATGGTTAATAGCTTCCTGTAACATAAATTCTTTACACAAATGTCCTCTGACTTGTTCATCATGTTTTGCATGAGTATGTAGGACATGTTTACCTAGTTCCCTATGCAGACACAACATGTCACATATGCTTGTAGAAAGGAAACCTCATGAAAATGCTCGCTAGTTGGTAGGACATTCATCTATATGATCCGACGGATTATCTGTGATGTGGGCCTTAGATTCTTGAAACGCATCACACCCTGCTCTCGCTTGGATACCAGTGGTGTGAATATAATGCTTACCCATCCTATATCTCTACCAAGATATTTGATAGTAGTATCTTAACCATCACGGCCATAACACAATTGAACTAACTAAATCAATTACAACAGAAATAATAGTATATATGCACAAAATCAACTTCGATCATTTGAAGAGAAGCTATGTATTAATATATTACATAGAAGTGTTTTTATCCAATATAAGAATTATCAAAACATACTTAATATTCAAATATCATACATACTAAAATATGGCACTGAATGATAGCAACAACATCACCCTTGGCTCAAGATGCAGTAATGTAAGCACAATTGTCGTAAAAACAATCTGAATCATGCTCCTCAAGCTCTAGTGTCCACCAGTCACCACCGTACTTAGCTATGAAGGAGGAGGTGCCACTGCTTATTGGCATAATGATACCTTCATCATCACCAAAAAAAAAAAAAAAAAAAGCAACACACATGTGGTGTGAGCTCCAACTAGCTAAATAAGAGATGGGTTTCATGCAAGCAGACTTAAATAAGCCATGATACGAGAATGATGCAATTCATTTTATTTTAACCACCTAGCACATAACTAAGTTGGGTTTATGCTACTACGACGTATTATATAGTATCCTTGGTCTAAAAAATCACACATAGATCACCCAGTGATACTAACCTTAGTCATGATTAGGAGCCTACCGATGCTCGAAGCGACGATCGCTCACCCAGTAAGACACTAAAATTACCATTGGCCATGCCAGACTAGTTTTCATCTCCAACAATAATCACTTCGTACCGGGGACGCGGCATTCTGGAAGGGTTCATTGAATATACCATGGTGGGTTTTCCAACACTTCACCCCCTGCTGGCAAGGGACATAGCATAGGGATGTAGACTTAATCACAATAATCTACATGCCTTTCATAGTGATACAAGTAGTATGACTGTAATTCTCATCAGCCACATTGCATCCATGTCCAAGCTTATCTAGCATACATACAATTTAGTATAGGATACATGGTATCGAAATTACCATCAACCGCACCTTTTATCCATTTCAAATATGACTACGATATACACAGTACTAGAATTACCATCAGCCACACCACATACCCACAATCATATCCAACTCTAATGCACACCCAATACATGATGCAATCATCCACACGGTGTTCATAGTACCTAAATTCCTCTCGACCACACAGAATCTTGTTCACACAACCAAATCATATCAACATTTCATCAATATAAAGCATGTTATATAGTTCAAACATATCATACACGTAATTAAATAATAATATATGATTATTATGGCATGCATAAAATTCTAATAGTTTAAAACACTCTAAAATAAATTCAAACCACTCACCTTATCGTTTGATCATGAGTTAATTCCCAAATTTGGATGTCTGATTCAAAACCCCACTAGGCCTCATCAAATATAATCGCCTCTAGCCTAGTTGCGACATTAAAAGAGCATTAACACACGCCAAAAAATGTCTAAGAGGGTCCCTCAAAACCAATCAAAACTCTTAATTTGACAATACAATAGACTCATAGGTAGATGACCACCGATTGATATCCCTTCCTACCAGTGGTCATACCGGTGGATCTAGTAAAAACAAAATAGGCCTCAGACATCGCCCATCGGTTAATGCCTTCTCCTACTAGTGGGTCTGGAAAAAGCTAATTTGGAATTACAGAACCACCTGTGGGCATCGGTCCTATCGGTGATGTTACACTCGTGCCCTGACCCAGTCTAATTTGAACTATTGTGATAGGTCTTGGATCAGAGATCAGAAGTATAGCTGGGTTTTGGCTCGCGACCGCCTATTGCCAAAGGGGAAGGATACCCTTGCATGTTCGTGTATCACTTGCTAGTCCAATTGGAGGGGATTCATACCTTCCGACCCCAGACGGTAAGTGACCCGACACCATACACCTAAATCCCGACACGCATCAAAATTACTGGAAGACCATAAGCACAGCCGAGGGTAACTACCCGTGCAAGGCCAGCTGGTGGTCAACAAGTAGTTAAGATAGCAAACTATCTTGACCACAAGAAATATGCCACTGAAAATAGCTTGGGCCTAAATCCGATGATTGTTTTCGATGACTAATCAGGTTGCTGGTTGGGTTTCGATGCCCATGGGTCCCACCACCCACATCGTAGACAGCCCCGGATGGTTCCAAATCCTCCTTTACATATTCCTCATGACATGAGCACCTTATGGACCAAAGTAGTCGGGTCCATATACCCCCGAAGTCAGATTAACCTGATTGGACCGAATAAGGCTCAGCGAAATAGGCCCTAAGGCACATCATGGGAGAGAAAAGGAGAAGAAGAAAAGGAGTGGAAGGAAGGGGAAGAAGAGGTAGAAGGAGAGGAAGGACTCACCTTAGCTCCTGGCTGTCGCTTAGTTGCTGAAATCCCTACCAAAGGTAAGTGCAACCTCTTTTACCCCTCTCTCTCTTCATTTTGACCTAGGGTAAGCTAGGTATAGGAAATCTTGGGCCACAAACCATGTTGAGCTCAGGGAATGCATATTTTATGTCCCCGGTGCCATTACTGAGCTCAAATCGAGTTTGATGAGCTACGACAGTAAGTTTGGCCAAACGACCAACTAGGGTTTTAATCGTTCGATTGACGTATCTCCCAAATGGCTCGGTAGAATCAGGATTTTATTAGCTTAGAATGATGTTAGGAACATTCCCCACAAACTCCATTGAACAAATCCTGGCGATCAGCCCTGAGCCAAAAAGCTCTAATTCACCTAGGCCTACTTCTGGTGGGCTGTTTCCGGTGAACATTCGAGCCTTAGGAGCTCTCTGCCAGCTCCACCGAAAACAAAATGATATTTTTGGTGGATAGTGTCTATTTTCGGTGGGTGTTTCTGGTGACATTACTGTCACTGATGGACTTTGACTGTGCCCTTTAGGGTAACCCATGTGGGCCCCACCCAATGTTTTTAACATGTATTGACGTTTGGTTACCCTTATGTTTAGGACAGTGACGCGCACGTACCCTGAGGCCAGAATTGAGTTGAATAATCGGTGGCCATACTTGAACCCTAATTCACATGAGCATAATCAAGGTGAGGGATGGATTGTTTTTATTTTGAGAATGTTTAATTATGTAGAATTACTCACATGAATATATCTTGATATGATTTCTTAATTGCTCAAATGATGATGGTATGCTATCACATGTTTTATTTTTATTAAATTGATATAAAATATTTATGGATATGTATGGTGGGATCTGGTGTGGCCGAGGTGTTATCGGTACCGTGATCCTCATGTGGTTGTTGTATGTATGAGACGGAATCCGATGTGGCCAAGGAGGTACCAGTATCGAGATTACCGTATGTCTATTGCATTCATGCATTGATTATATGCATTGGAGTTAGTTGTAGTTGTGGATTACACTTTGTGGTTGACGTATTACCGGTATCATGTACTCCAGACTGCATTTAGAAATGGATATGCTTCGTAGCTGACGATTGGTACTGGTGTTACGTATTTCATACTCAACTGTTATATGTATGCTATATTAGGTAAACGGTCTTGAGTTACACTTTGTGGTTAAGGTGTTACTGGTATCGTGTACCCTGGGACTGTACTTGGAGATGGATTACACTTTGTGGCCGATGTATTACTGGTAACGTATAATTTATACTAACTGTATCACTATGACGGCATATAGAATATTTGTGGCTAGGTATCACTTTCTATGCTACGAACCCTTGCAACAGGGATTAAGGTGTTGGATAATCCATTATGGTATGTTCGATATGCCTTTCTGAAATGTCACACCCACAGTACGATGTAATTGTTACCAGAGGTAGAAATTTTTTTGACGTGGCCGATGATTGGTACTGGTGTCGTGAGAGCCAGGAGGGGGCTATCAGGGGTTTTCTAGGTGACCCATGGTGGTATACAGGGACCAGTAGGCTTCTATTCATAGCTAGAGTTTGTATCTCTATCTAGTCGATGGTGATTTCGAGACGAGGGATACAACCTATTGTGCTGCAGTAGCATTTACCAAATTTAGTTTATATTGATAGGCGGATAATAAAATAAATGAATTGCATCACAAGCATCATAGACTATGTTTTAAATTTCTGTAATCATGCATCATAAATTCTTATGCGACTGCTATACTTGTATGTGTATAAACCCCATCCTTCACTGAGCGAGTTGGAAATCTCACCCCATATATACACCCCTTTTTAGATGATTATGTAGGTACGGTCGTGCTTGTGCCTAGTGACTCTCTTTCCTTCGGACTCGAGTACGGAGTGAGTAACTAGTGGATGCTAAAAGCAGAGGAGCATGGCTAGGACTGTGCTTGTGATTTCTGTGCATACGCGGCAGCATGAGGTGTTCAACGTATTTTTGTTATTTTGATATGAGCTTGTGGATGGTACACTTTTGAACTTATTATTTATAATTCATGGATGATTGTAACATAATAACTCGGTTATTGATATTAAATTATCTTTAGACATTTTCTCATTTTATTGATGATTCCGCTGCTTTTGATTGGTTTGTGATGTGCGATTATGAAATGTTAAGGTACTGCAACCAGAGATCCTGGTGGGTTTGTAAGACAGATATGTGTCTTACTCACACCACTAGTATTCATAATGGTAAGTTAGATCTACTAAAAGTAGGGTGTGACAACTTGGTATTAGAGCGCGATGCTCTACTTTAACTCACAATCTCAACCAAACTATGACTTGGAAAAAATTAGGACTTAAATAAAAATCTCAAGACAACAGTAATAGAAATTTCACAACTAGGAGGCAAGCATAGGTGTTAAAGCCGTTTCATTAATTAAAGAACTTGATTATATAAACTTACACTATTCTAATGAAAATAAAGACAGAAAGCTGGAAATCCTAACTAGCCTAAGTTTAGGAAACTCAAATAACTGAAGCAAATGACAGAAAATAAAGTTCAACTAAAGTCTAGAACATAAAATCTCAAGAGAAAGCATAAACTGAAGGAAAATCCTAAAACTACAATGGCAACATGCCACTACTCCTACTGATCCTGCTGCTACTCTTGGCCTTGAGCCTGGTTCTGGGGCTGGTTTTGTGCTCCTAGAGGTGGCACCATTATAGCGAGATGGAATACCATCGCCTACATTTTGGTGCCTCAAGAGAGGCCACCCTATTGTCCATAAGACAATAGTTCCTATCCTTGCTTTCGAGCCGATTGTCCATCCTCCTCAATAGCTCTGTAGTGGTGTCCAGGTGGGCCATCACATCGTTGAGACCATAAGGCCTTGTACCCTAGTGCCATGGGAAGTAAAAGCTACTCTAGAACCCATAGTTTGAGGGTTAGTTGGTGGGACACCACCAACCCTAGCAGCTCCTCTCCTAACACCACCACCACCTCTACCAATACCTCCACAAACTCCACCAGCACCCCCCTCTGTACCTTTGCCGATGACTCCAGCAATGACACCCAGCTGACCCTCTACCTCCATTGGTTGATCATCCTCATTCTCAGCAGGTGATACCTCACTCATATCTAGGGTCATCTTCCTTAAGGAGTTTTGGTTGAAGTCTATGATGTCATCTCCCAAGTATTCCTCACCTTCTAGGTCTACCCCAAAGCGAAGGAACATGTCCTTTAAGATTCTCCCATAGCATAAGTTTCCAGCTCTGCGTGCCCCTCCCTCGGACCGAGTCACTATGGTCCACATCAATAGGTAGGGAAGGCGTATCTGCACCCTAATGTACATGCAGTACGTTATGTAGGCATGTAATACAGACACCTCATCGAAGTGTCCATAGGTGGGAAGAAGATTCAGTTGGATTGCTCGACAAACAACCTTCGGAGTGGCTAGGTAGTTGGTTGTGCGCTCCCACCTATAAGCATCCTTGGTGAACATGTTATTCATCTCTTGAAGCACATTTCAGTTCAGGAACTCATAGGCTGGAGTCTGAGGTCGGTAGTAGACTAGATCCCCTGTGTTGTCAACCATCAGAAGGTTGGCCAGTTGCCTCATGTCAAAAGAAATCTTGACGCCTTTCACATAGGAGGTGATCCGCATCTCTTTAGTTCCTCGGTTCATGCACTAGAGGTTGGAGTAGAACAACCTCACCAGCTATGGGTAATACTTCTTGTTGGGTTTCAAGATGCGGTACCACCCAACCGCCTCGAAGCATTGGCAAAGGCGGAACTGCCAGAAGTCTCTCATCCTCACGTACTTCCCTGGGTCCACATAATAGTATTCAAAGTTCTCCCAATGGTCTTGTTCGGCCATAGAGCGAAATAATAATGGGTTGTATTGTGCTTCATCGGGAATGTCTTGTTGCTCTTGTGCTACGGCACGATGAATATAAACATGACGTTCAAACATGGTTTCAATAGGATTCCTAAGGATTCAAAGACCAAAACCTAAGTTAGGATATTGAAACAAAGCTCACAGAGAAGAAAATCTCAAAACTAGGTCAGTGAAGAAGAAGAAATTACCTTGATGAGTATGTAGCACAAATCGATCACGAAATAACAAGAGAAAGGTGGAGAATGGGTTGGGGAACCTTCCTTGGCCGTATTCTCTTCTTCTCCACAAGTTGGAATAGAGTTTTACAAAAGAAACCCCAAAATCGAGCCTTAAATAGCGACTTTAGGTCCACTGGAAACAACCCACTAGAAACAATACTGATATTTCCGATGGAATGGCCCATATTTTTGGTGAAAATAAACCCTGTTTCTGGTGAACTATTTTGGGAATAATTTTTTTTATTCCAAATCCTTATTATTATTTTGTTTCCTTATTATGGACCCCTTCGTGATATACATGCGATTAGATCCCAATAATTGTGGACCCCACTTATACATACTCTAGCCCTAAATTTGCCTTATGTATACGTGTGGGACCCATTATGTATGCATGTGTTCCAATTACATGCAACCTTATATATGCATGTAAACTAATCGGATTCCTCCACAAGAGTCATGTCACGTCGAAACACCCGATCCCGATCCCAGTCATGCCCGTCACCTTTTGCTTCCCCTACATGGAATCGAGGTAGACCCCGCAATGCACCTCCAGCTCCACCGGTACTTATAGCTCATGTTGTGGCTTCCATCATGAATAATATGATGAAGGGAAGTTGAGGAAAGACAGAATTAGTTCATGGATGGGATTGATAATCGGATCCAAGCAGCAATGGGGGCCCATAATGCACCGCCCGCACCTCCTACTCCATAGGCACCATTTTCGGTACCCGTTGGATCGACTACCCTTCAAACATCAGGTGGGGCACAAGTGCATGGGCATGGATAGCAAAATGTACATGGGCATGTACAAGACCTGGCACTAGAACAAGCCTAGGCACATGTAGAGGGTTGGACAGACCTGACAAAAATGATGGAGAAGCTTCAGAGGCTTAGGCCTCTATGCTTCTCAAAGGTGAGCTAAGATCCATTGTATCCATCAAGATAGGTTGGTGGTATGAAGAAGGTGTTTAGGATGATAAATTGCACCAAGGAGTAAAAAATTTAATGTGTGGGCTACCAATTGCAGAATGAGGCTGATGATTGGTGGAGTGCTACTGAACCCATTCTGAGGGTGAGTAACCCAAACCCTACTTGGGTGGACTTCAAAGGGGTCTTCTTTGGAAACTATTTTTTGGAAAGCTTCTGGGATAGGAGAGAGAGTGGGTTCTCCCAATTGGTGCAAGGGTCTCCGTCCATGCTCGAGTATCAGCAATGTTTTGAGGAGCTATTCCATTTTGCTCCTAAGCATCTCCGAGGTGATAGGGCTAAGGCCAAGATGTTCAAGAAAGGGTTGAGGCCAGGAATTCAGTCAACCATAGTTGGGTTGAAATTGTAGACTTATGCTGAGGTGGTTAAAGTGGCCAAATCTATTAAAGACCGGTATAGAGATAATTTCTCAGCCCAGTAGGGAACGGGAAAGAGGCCTATGGGGTCCACTGACTCTAGGGGAGGTAGTAAGCCCTTTCGAGTGCCTTATATCAACCCAACTCCGATACAATTCAAAAACCCCAAAGCTAGTCAAACTTCTCAGTCCTCCCATTCTAGTGTTGTGTATCAGTCTACGGGGTCGAGCCTAAGGTGTTTTCATTGTGATCAACCGAGCCATCTAGCAAGGACATGCCCCCACCGGAGGCTAGGTGATGCACCATACACTATGCCACCTAGGCCCCAGTAGACCTTTATAGCACCTAGACCAGCACAACCCCCACAGGGCTAAAGACCACATGGCAGAGTGTTTGCTATGACCATGAATGATGCAGAGGCTGCACCTGGTATAGTGACAGGTACATTATTGATATCATTATTACCTGCACATGTATTATTTCACTCAGGAGCCTCGCATTCGTTTGTATCACTAGCATTTGCAAAGAAGATGGGAATTCCACCCAATGGACAGACTTAGGCTCCGTTTGGTATCGTTCTAAAAAAATGTTTCTGGAGTTTTTTTGTTCTATTGGAACGAAAAAACAGAATCTTCTGTTTGGTGCACTTATGGTCCGTTTCTATTTTTTTGGAACAAAAAGTGAAAAAAAAAACTGAAAAAACGAGATTGGACGGCTTCCTAGTTTTGTTCCATTTTACAAAAAAAATAAAAAAATTTCCCGATAAAAATCTGAAATTTTGAAACACCATTTTTTCGTTTAAAAACTGCGTTTTGACACAGAAACTGAAATTTTCGTTTTTGACACGAAACAGCGTTTCTGGAATAGAAACGATACCAAACGGGCCCTTAGTGTTTGGCAGTGAGTACCTCTACAGGGAGTGTAGTAGGTCTGAACTATGTATATGAGCCTTGTCCAGTGATCATAGGTGGACATGAGTTGAATGCTCACTTGATCGAGTTAGATATGACCAACTTCAACATGATTCTAGGAATGGACTGGTTGTCTGCATACAGATCCAGAGTGCTATGTGCCGAAAAGGTGATCATTTTCAGACCTCGTGATAAGGATGTGTTTGTCTTCCAAGGGGATAAGCCCAAGAAGGTTATCGTATTAGCACTACAGATGAAGAAACTGCTAGTTAAAGGATGTTAGGGCTACTTAGCATCTGTGATGGACACCGAGATAGAAATTAGTCCATTAACCGTGCTTGATGTGGTGAGGGAATTTTCTGATCTATTTCTGGATAATTGATAGGTTTACCCCCGGACCGAGAGATAGAGTTTGCTATAGATATACTTCCTGGCTTGACACCAGTGTCAAAAGCCTTTTACCACATGGCCCCCACAGAGTTGAAAGAACTGCAGGTGTAACTTCAGGATCTTCTGAAGAAGGGATTTATTAGAACTAGTGTGTCTCCATGGGGAGCACCGGTACTATTCGTTAAGAAGAAGGATGGAAGTATGAGGATGTGCATTGATTACTGGGAGATTTACAAGCTAAACATCAAGAACTAGTATCCTTTACCAAGAATAGATGATTTATTTGATCAGTTTTAGGGTGCTAAGGTATTCTCCAAGATTGACCTTAGATTGGGCTACCACCAACTCAGGATCCAGGATAGTGATGTCAGCAAGACAGCCTTTAGATTAAGGTATGAACATTATGAGTTTTTGGTGATGGCATTTGGGCTGACCAATGCACCGACTGCATTTATGGATTTGATGAACCGAGTATTCCATGATGTCTTAAACAGGTTTGTGATTGTATTCATTGATGACATCTTGGTCTATTCCAAGAGTGCAGAAGAACATGCCATGCATTTGAGGTTGGTACTGCAACGTCTGAGAGAGAAGCAACTTTAAGCCAAATTTAGCAAATAAGAGTTCTAGTTGTCACAGGTGGCATTCCTAGGAAACATTGTTTCAGACAAGGGTATAGAAGTTGACCCAGGAAAGGTGAAGGCAATCCTAATGGGAGACTCCCAAGAATCTAGTAGACATACTTAGTTTTCTGGGATTGGTCGGATACTATAGGTGGTTCATGGAGAACTTTTGTGATACCCTACTTTTAAAACTTGGTTTACTTACACAGTTGACCCGGTTTAACCAGGCAGGACCTGAACCAGAGAGAGTTAAGGCGGGTTCCCTATGGACCATGATGGCAAGGGTGACTTTGAACATAGGTTGACCAGACAAGTGCGAGTTAGTGCCAAAGGAGACGGGTGTACCCAAGCTGTGTACATGCACTTATCATAAGGCCATGTACGGGTAATGCTGGTATGTAGCCGTATCCTAAAGTGTATACATATTATATATCTTGTGTCGAGAGTGAGATACATGCTGAGAGTCGAATTCCATCGAAATCTCAATTGTTTGGCTAAGTTTTGACCAACAGGTGGGTGGTCACAGGTGGGCGAATCCGTCCACCAGTGTGACCCACCCATGTGGTTACTAAATATTGTCTAGTATAAATAATACTTATTTTTTTCCCCTTTTATCATTAATGCCTTAAAGAGTGGGTGAGAAAAGTAAAGAAGAGAGAGAAAAGAAAGGAAGAAAAGAAAACAAAGAAGAAGAAAGGAAAAGAAAAAGAGGAAAAAATGATTTTAAGCGACGTCGAGGTTTGATCTTCTCATTCCGACACCGAAAAACTGATCTCCAACACGAGACCTACGATTTGAGGTAAGTGAAGGCTATACTTCTTAAATTTTCACAAAACCCCAAGTGAAACTCTTGATTTGGGTAGAGTTCCATGAGATCTTGTTAATCCCACTTGAGATAATGAATTTAAGGTTTAATAGATGGTCTATATGTTGATTTTGAAGGTTTAAAGAAGTGTTTGTAAGATTTGAGGGCAAGCCCACCCACCTATAGGGGCCCGCCTATTGGGGCAAGCCCTTAATTCTAATAGGTGGGCGAAGACCGATAGGTGAACCTGCCCACCTGTAGGGGCCCGCCTGTTGGAGTAGAACCTTAATTCCAATAGGTGGGCAAGGACCGATGGGCTATCTGGCCTACCTGTTGAACCGGTGGGCGAAGATCGGTGGGTTATCTGGCCCACCAGTCAAATTTTTTAGCCTGAATGGGCCCAAAACGGGTGGGAAACCTTCTTTTATGATTTTAAACATGATTTAAACATCAAACCTCATTAGTTTTGACCCCAAGGTGGTGAAATGTTAACCTCATTCACTTATGATAGGTTCCACTAGAAACTTACATTTCTCACGCTGGATCTCACCCGTACCGAACGTGAGCTTTTGTACCCAACAAGTAAGTGGGGAGAGGACATTTGACTTTATTTTAAGGCGTGTTTTTGCATCATTAAATTGTATCTAGACTAGCCATATCATCATGCAAATTATGTGTAGATTAGTCATCCTCGTATGCCATTCGCACGCATTACTTGTGCATTCTAAACAAGTGATTTATGATATGTGTGTTGTGTTTTACATTCTCAATGCTAAATGATTGATGTGCTTATGTGATGAATGGTTGGATTACTATACATGATGCATTATTAGACTAGACGCCGTAGTCGGTTTGAAAACGAGTGCATTGGTGGTCCATGGTATGGGACGCAGTGATACTATGCAATCGTACTTTGTCATATAGGAGCATGCGGTTTAGGATTATCATTCCCTGTGCTACTACCCTTTCCAACAGGAGTTGAGGTGTTGGGTTATCACTTGGGGGGAAGTAGTGGTCGTGGTTGTTGGGTCACTGTGGCCATTAAACATATGCCCGGCTGGTCATTAGGACAGTCGACAACCTTAGTGGTATATTCAAGAGGGCCAATTGTACTGCTTTTAAATTACGGGGGTCGGTACCTTTACATTTCTGTCATTTACTTTTATGTTAAGAGCCGGTGGTCGGTTTGCTTTAATTTTCTGAGTACTCACGGTGGATCTTTTCTGACAACCCTATGGGCATATCGCGGGATGGAGTTCGCGACTCGTACCCGGGGCATACGTGCACTGTGGTTGTGAGTAGCACATAACCTAAAACATAGTAATGTTGTTTAGGTGGATAAGATTTAAAATGAATTGCATTGCATATAGTGCATATGGATGTGAATGTTTGTGTGGTCTTTTTTTTCACTTATTGAGCTAGTGAGCTCATCCCACGTGCACACCTCTTTTAGATAATTTTGCAGGTCACTCACCTGAAGATCAGGAGTCAGGCCCCACAGTCGAGTTTCCTATTGAGGATTGGTGGGTCCCTGAGGAGTATGAGCATAATGCTGATTGCATGTGCGAGGGCTGTGCTACGGGACCGCAGTAATGACACCGTACAGGATTTCACTTTTTGATTTTTGATGACCTCCCCTTTGTGTTCTTGATATGTAAATTTTTATTTTTTTTATGTAAATATCATGCCTGCGGGTCCATATATACTTAGCTATATACTACAATTTGGGTATCAAGTATATTGGGGATATTTACAGGTAATTCAAGTCTTCCACTGAAATTTTGAACACTTATCTTAGATGTGGGTATGCCGTGGTGAGGTACAGTATCAGATGATCCTGGCAGGTTTTGGGTTAACCGGAGTTAACTCGGTCACCGGTCCAATTCTGTATGAACGGGGCATGACAACTTCTCCCATATTGCTACCCCAATGACTCGACTCACATGAAAGGGTGTGAATTTTGAGTGGTCCGATGCTTATGAAAAGAGCTTCAAGGAACTAAGGCAAAGGTTGGTATCAGCTTCAGTTTTGACTATCCTGACCGGTACAGGTGGAATGGTTGTGTATAGTCATGCCTTAAAGCTGGGATTGGGTTGTGTATTAATGGAGCATGGGAAAGTCATTGCTTATGCATCCGCCAGTTGAAGGATTATGAGAAGAACTAGCCCACCCATGACTTGGAGCTGGCAGCAATGATTTTTGTACTAAAAATCCAAAGACATTACTTGTATGGTGAGCAGAGTGAGATCTACAATGATCATAAGAGCCTCAAGTACTTCAAGTACTTCTTCACTCAAAAGGAGCTCAACATGAGATAAAGGCGTTGGTTGGAGTTGATGAAGGACTATGACTGTACTATCCACTATCACCCAGGGAAGGCCAATGTGGTAGCTGATGTACTTAGTCAAAAATCCCAATCACTGACTCTTACATCACTGACCACCAATGAGAATCTCATAGAGGAGGCTAAGAAATTAGACTTAGAGTTATATTAGTGGAAGGTGTCACCTTGTCACTATCGGCATTGGTGGTATAACCTAGTCTGGTGGATAGGATCACTGCAGCTCAGGGTACTAATGTAGAGTTACAGAAATTGATAATAGAATGCAAGGAAGGAACCTAGAAAGACTTGAAATTCTCAGTAACTAAAAGCAGGATTCTCAAGTTCAAATGGAGGTTATGTGTGCCTAGTGATAGTGATTTAAGAGACAGTTGTGAGAGAGGCACACATTTCTTCATACTCCATTCACCCTGATAGCACTAAAATGTATAAGGACCTCAAGGGCTCCTACTAGTAGAAGGGAATAAAGAATGATGTGGCCACGTAGGTGTCTAGATGCCTCACATGCCAGCAATTCAAGGCTGAAAGACAAAGGCCCATGGTTTATTGCCGTCCCTACCTATTTTAGAGTGAAAAATATTACCATAGACTTCGTCACAGGCTTACCTCGCACTCAAAAGGGTATGGAAGCCATTTGGGTAGTTGTGGACTGTTTGACCAATGTAGCTCACTTTATCCCAATCAACATCACATGTTCTATGGACAAGTTGGCCAAGTTAGCATTATTTCTGATTAACAACATCATCCGGTTGCATGGTGTACTAGTTAGCATTATTTCTGATTGAGATTCTAGATTCACTTACAAGTTCTGGACATATGTGCAGAAGGCTATGGGAACACAACTGAACTTTAGCACTGCATTTCACCCATAGACCGATGGTCAGTTGGAAAGGACTATCCAGACATTGGAGGACCTACTTCGAGCATGTGCCTTGGATATGAGTTACAGTTGGGATGAGCACATTTCCTTTATTAAGTTCTCCTACAACAACAGTTATTAGGCCACCATCAGAATGTCCCCATTTGAAGCACAGTATGGTAGAAAGTGCCAGACTCCACTCTATTGGGACGAGTTGGTGAGTGACATATTCTGGGTCCAGACTTGATATAGGCTACCAGTGAGAAGGTGAATGTGATCAAAGAAAGGATTAAAGCAGCTCAGTCCAGACAGAAGAGCTACACAGATGTTAAAGGGAAACGTCTGAACTTTGGAGTTAGAGACAAGGTATTCTTACGGATCTCCCCAGTCAAAGGGGTGATGCGGTTCAATAAGTAGAGAAAGCTTAGTCCGAGGTTTATGGGACCGTACAATGTACTAGAAAGGATTAGACTAGTAGCTTACCGAATAGCTTTACCACCAGAGTTGGAGGGTACACATGATGTCTTCTATGTATCCATGTTAAGGAAGTACATTTTTTACCCCACTCACATCTTGACTTATATACCCCATGAGTTGGACAAGGATTTTGCCTACGTGGAGTATTTGAAGAAGATTTTTGACCGAAAGGACCATGTTCTCCGCAATCGCACCGTTTCCTTTGTCAAAGTGAAATGGATGAACCACCCTGAATAGGAAGCAGCCTGGAAGTAGGAAGATGAGATGTTGAAGTAGTATCCTGGTTTGTTTGATTTACCAGGTATGTTCAATTTCAAGGATGAAATTCTTGTAAGGTGAGGGGAATGTTACACTCGTGCCCTAACCCGGTTTAATTTGAACTGTTGCAATAGGTCTTGGACAGGAGATCGGAAGTACAACTAAGTTTTGGCTCACGACTGCCCATTGTCAAAGGGGAAGAGATACCCCCGCATGGTCATGCATCGCTTTCTAGTCTAACTGGTGGGGATTCATACCTTTCCACCCTAAACGATAAATGACCTAACACCATACACCTAAATCACGGCATGCATCAAAATTGTCAGAAGACCATGAGCACGGTCGAGGGTAACTACCCATGAGAGGCCAGTTGGTGGATAACAAGTAGTCAAGATAGCAGACCGTCTTGACCACCAAAAATATGCCACCGGAAATAACCAGGGCCTAAATCCAATGACTATTTCTGGTGACCAATCAGGTTGCTGGTTGGGTTCCGATGCCCACATCATAGACAGCCCCAGATGGTTCCAAATCCTCACCCACATCTTCCTCATGACATGAGCACCTTACGGACCAAAGTGGTCGGGTCCATGTACCTTAAAATTTAGATTAACTCGATCGAATAGAATGGGATTCAGCCAAATAGGCCCTTAGGCCTAACTTAACTTATAAGTGAGAAATGAGGATTCATTTCCTCATTTCCTCATTTCCCACTTATGAAAATCATGGAAGAGGAAAGGAGAGAAGAAAAGGAGATAAAGGAAGATGAAGAAGGGGAAGATGGAGAGGAAGGACTCACCTTGACTCCCGATTACTGCTTAGTTACTGGAATCTCTGCCGGAGGTAAGTGCAACCTCTTCTACCCCTCTCTCTCTCTCTTCATTTTAACCTAGGGAAAGCTAGGTATAGGAGTAATCTTGGGTCACAAACCATGTTGAGCTTGGGGAATCCGTATTTCATATCCCTGATGCCATTATGGAGCTCAAACCGAGTATGGTGAGCTTTGACAGCAAGTTTGGCCAAGTGGCCAATTAGGATTTTGATCATTTGATTGACGTATCTCCCAAACGAATTGGTGGAATTGGGAATTTATTAGCTTAGAATGATGCTAGGAACATCCCCCACAAACTCCATGGAACAAATCCCAGCGATTGGGCTCGAGCTGGAAAGCCCCAATTCACCTGGGTAGTTCTGTACTGCCACCAAAAACAAGCCATCGAAAACACTGGGCCTGCTTTTGATGGGCTTTTTTCGATGAAAATTCGAGCCTTAGGAGCTCTCTGCCAGCTCCACCGGAAACAACACTGATATTTTTGATGGATAATGTCTGTTTCCGGTGACAATACTGTCACTGATGGACTTTGACTGTACCCTTTGGGGGTGACCCATGTGGGCCCCTCCCAATGTTCCTGACACATATTGATGTTTGGTTACCTTTGTGTCTAAAACAGTGATGCGCACATACCCCGAGACTGGAATTGAATTGAATGATCGATGGTCATACTTGAACCCTAACTCACACGAGCATAATCAAGGTGAGGGATGGATTGCTTTTATTTTGAGAATGTTTAATTATGTAGAATTCCTCACATGAATATATCTTTACATGATTTCCTAATTGCTCAAATGATGATGGTATGCTATTATATGTTACATTTTTATTAAATTGATATGAAATGTTTATGGATATGTATGGCGAGATCCGGTGTGGCCGAGGTGGTACTGGTACCATGATTGCCGTATGTCTGTTGCATTCATGCATTGATTATGTGCATTAGAGTTAGTTGTAGTCATGGATTATACTTTGTGACCGACGTGTTATTGGTATTGTGTACTCCGGGACTGCATTTGAAAATGAATACACTTCGTGGCCGACGATTGGTACCGGTGTTGCGTAGTCCTCAATTGTTATATGCATGTTAGATTAGGTAAATGGTCATGGGTTACACTTTGTGGCCGAGGTGTTACTGGTATCGTGTACCCCAGGATTGTACTTGAAAATGGATTACACTTTGTGGCCGATGTGTTACCGGTATCGTGTAATTTATACTAATTGTATCACTATGAAGGCATATAGAATATTTGTGGTTAGGTATCACCCCTATGCTACGAACCCTTGCCAACAGGGGTTAAGGTGTTGGATAACCCATGTGGTATGTTCGATGTGCCTTTCTAGAATGCCACACCCACGGTATGATGTGATTGTTGTCAGAGGCGGGAACTTGTTCGGCATGGCCGATGATTGGTACCGGTGCCATGACAGCCAGGAGGGGGTTATCAGGGGTTTTCTGGGTGACACATGATCGCATACGGGGATCAGGAAGCTTTTATTCCCGGCTAGGGTTTGTATCCCTTTGTAGTCGATGGCGGTTCCAAGATGAGGGATACAACCTAATGTGCCATAATAACATTTACCAAACTTAGTTTGTATTGATAGGTGGATAATAAAATAAATGAATTGCATCACGAGCATCATGGACTATATGTTTAATTTCTGTAATCTTGTATCGTAAATTCTTATGCAACTACTATGCTTGGATGTGTATGAACCCCACCCCTCACTGAGTGAGTTGGAAAGCTCACCCCATGTATACACCCCTTTTTAGATAATGATATAAGTACGGTCATGCCTGTAGCTAGTGACTCTCTTTCCTCCGGACTCGAGTATGGAGTGAGCAACTAGTGGATGCCGAAAGTAGAGGAGCATGGCCAGGACTGCACTTTTGATTTTTGTGCATAAGCGGCACTATGAGGTGTTCGACGTATTTTTGTTATTTTGATGTGAGCTTGTGGATGGTACACTTTTGAACTTATTATTTATAAGTCATGGATGATTGTAACAGAATAACTCGGTTATTGATATTAAATTATCATTAGACATTTCTCCATTTTATTGATGATTCCGCTATTACACTCTGATTTCACTGCTTTTGGCTGATTTGTGATGTGAGATTGTGAAATGTTAAGGTACTGCGATCAGAGATCCTATTAGGTTTGTAAGACAGGTACGTGTTTTACTCACACCATCGGTATTCCTAATGGTAAGTTGGGTCTACTGGATGTGGGGTGTGACAGGTGGGTTCCTACCGGTAACCAACACATAAGTTGTTGAACTTCTTAGGGCTTTGTTACCTACGGTCCGATAGTTGGGATTCGTTTTGTAGGGTTTGTAGAAGGTCTTCCCACCTTTCATTTAAGCTTGGTTGATCATGTTTTCACTGAGAAATTTTGGAGTTATTTTGATTACACGTTCGAAACCCTAATGTCCTATTTGTATCAAAATTACCCTGGAGCTAGGGAATCATACGGGAGAGTGCAATGCATATGATCCCAGCCACCAGAAGTCACCGAGGTCGAGGTGTACCCCTCCAACCCGGTAAAACTTCAGTTCATTACTTATTCCAAACTCATAAATGAAAAGGGGAGAGGTTGGGGATGGTCTTCTTACCTATAGGAACGGCTGGCAACAAGGGGGAGTAGCAGGGTAAGCTCTTTCTCTTCCTTTCTCTTCCTTTCTCTCCCTCACACATTTAGTTCAAGTGGAAAATTAGCTTTAGGGCTCATTTATACCTTATATAGGTAGAGGCCTTAGGCTTGTTTGCCTATGCACTTGGCCTCGAGAAAATTCAACTCAACCCGATGGTCGTCCAATGTGGACTCACCATATTAGACTCACAAAGCATGTAAGTCAAAAGGTTAGGCTCCATGTAGTGTGGGAGCATAAGCGGAGTTGGTCAAGATGTGCATACCGAGTTCTATGGGTAAAGAATGCAGTTGAACACTGCAAAACCCATCGGTTGATGTCCACCGATAGATGTATGTTCTTATCGGTGGTCTTGCCGGTGGTCAGTACAGTTACTATACTTTGTTGGCTTTCAGCCATCTTTGCTCAACACTTAGGGGGTTCCCTTGGGACTTGTATATGATCTTTTAGTGATGTTCCTACCATGTAAATAGATCAAGTGGGAAGATGTTAGATCACTTATCACTAAGATTTGGGAGTTCTAAATCCTCTCTAGTTCTGTCAGCACTGACATGTGAGATCATCCCATCCTTCCATACAATAGACCATGCCTCCTTCATAACCTATAAAAAATATTGTGGTCCATCTAGAATTTATGGAATCTAACAATTTTTTGGCTTAAAAAAACATAAAATATAATTAAAAGACGGGTATGATTAGAAAATACCTTACTCGTATCCTGTTGTGCACAATCATTGAATTGCAAAAACTTCGGTCCAGTACTGCACAAACATTTCGTCTTCTTCTATTATTTGACTAGGTATACTCCCTATTTTCAGATGGAACTTCCACTAAAGAGAAAGTCTACCATAGCATGAAATTAACTCAATTGCCGCTCCTACATTGAATCCTCCTGTCCCCTATTCTAATGGGATGCAAGAGTTGCATTAAAATCACCCACAACAACTCAAGGAATTGGGTGATGTTAAGATTTCCAAGATCAAAATAGAGCTCTCAATGACTTGCCCGAAAACAACTAGCATGCAATATAGACACCATCACCTTCTGACTCACCCTCTCAACACACACCGTAATTTCCATATCACCCATAGGTTTGGAATCTTATTCCTCCTTGTATTGGAGATTAAATCTTCCCCAAACCCCAATTTATTAAACAACAAAGGAGGAAAACTCGAAACATCAACCATAAGTTCAGCCAAGCACACCAGATCAGGAGAATGCTCCTTCAAAAACATACTCAAGAGTCGAAGGCTTTCTCTTAGCGGCCTTCCTAACTCCTCAACATTCTAAGATAAACCCTGATTGGGTCACTTTTTGTTTATTGTTAACCCTGATAGACTTTCTAGTTTGGTCACCCACTTCACTTTGTTGATTAGACCTTTCCTTAGTCATATTCTCAATTTCCATCTCCTTTGCAATCATGTCAATGGCATTCACCTCAGGGAAAGATAGTATAACTCAACCCATTAGTCATATTCTCAATTTCCATCTCCTTTGCAATCATGTCAATGACATTCACCTCAGGGAAAGATAGTATAACTCAACCCCCTTGCACAACAGGTAAATGAAGTCTCTTCACCGAAGAATCCTCAACAAGTTGTTTATCATTGTGTAAACCTCTTTTGGAAGAGGATGCTACCACATCAGCAACAACAGGACAAGCAATACGCAACAAGGTATCCCTTCCTCCATGGATTGATGGTGGAGAATTCCTTCCACCTCTCCCACTCACGCTCTTCCCCTTTGCTGCATCTCTCTTCTTATTTTTTGCACCCTCTTTTCCTTGTAAACTGTCATAGATTTCAGATAGAGGTTCCATACAATCAGGAGACTAAGATTCCTCCTCCCCATTAATTGAAATCTTAGATAAAAGAACCACACCCGGACTCCGACTCAGCATCTGACTCAGCTGTACCCATATCAGCATTCCCATCACATTCGTCTGGGTCTTCACCATCATCCAACCCCTGCCACCAAATCTGGATCAAATCCCAATACCATTCCGAATTCACCTTCTTCTAAACATTGGGGAGACTCCTACAATGCCACACTTTCCAGCTTATGTCTACTATCATGATGAACAACCACTGTCACCTCATTGTTCTTATCCTGTAGATACTATCTCGCCATCCTTTCTAAATTAGTTCCTTGATTTGAGCTCCTAGGAGAGGAAATCGTATTTGATATCTCCCTTAATTTACTCAATTAAACAACTGGGTAGCTAAATTAGTCAACCCACTTCTCAAAGTCGCGTTAATTCCATCTTCATCTACATAGTTCGCCCCTGGGACTCTCCCTTCTTATAGGAACCACACTTACCTAACTCATAGCCATAACCAATGGATTGAGTGAAACAAAACAACTCATCAAATCCCGGTTGTGTTTCTTCCAATCAGACCAGTGAAGACGATGCCTCCACTTCAACCTAAAAGCGAGCAAAGTGGCCCAATGTTCCCTGGCAAGTTCTCCAATCTATGGCTACGGGTCTATACACCGCCTTAGGCATGGAGAGGAGGATATTTTCATGCCAGTATTCGAATGGCAACTCTGGGAATGTGATCCAAACATGTTTAGTTACTACCAGGTTTTCATGGATATTGAAATCTGGTTTCCACCTTTGGAAATGGATCACCTGACTTTGAAACTTAATTGGGCTTCTCCTCCAAACGAAGGACATGTCAAATTCTAAAGTAAATTGGAAAATTATAAAACCTTCTCCCAACGGTTACATAATGACCTTTTCCTTCAAAATTCCAAGTCTCTCTCGCAGGTCGTCTTAGATCATCCAGTGAAACCAATCGAAAGTTCACACGTTCAATTAACGTAAAACAAAATCTCTGCAAATAATCCTCATATATAGTCATTTTGGGGAATAACTATTTTAGTAATATTATTAGTGTGAATAGGGTTTAGGAGAGCATCAATATCAGGGAAAGAGGCCTCTCCCCTCCCACAACCTTTGAATATGACTTCTTCTGATGATGACTAGACTCCACAACATTCGAATATGACTTCTTCTGACCTGCAGACTCTCCCACCCTATCCCCTCCAAACCCCACCTTCTTCTCATTCTCGGCAAGATCTTGGCCTCATCCACAATCTCAAGATACTCGGCATCATGCACAACCTGATCAGGTCCATAATCAATCCCCTTTCGATATTCATCATCACCATCTCCATTTTCATAAAAAAACCCTAGCGTCACCCCCTTCTCTCTCTCTCTCTCTCTCTCTCTCGCTCGTATACTTATACATATATTAAGCCTAATCATCTCTCTATTTTGCAACCTATGAAGCAATGGATTGTTCAATCTTATCACTCCTGCATTCAACAGGTGACTCCAACCCAACGTACCTTAATTAATACACCTGAATTTCCTGTCCTCACCCCACTAATTCTTATTTGTGTGGGTGTGACCGTGTGACTGATGCTAAGAACAATATTTCTAGTTGTGCTATTTGTATCATTAATTCAGGAAAATGTGTCTTATGATGTGTTAATTACATGATGACAGGAAAATCATTGATGTCAACTGCAAGAGCCTTCTCTATGGAGTCAAGCGAGCAAAGGAGGAAGGATGGTGCTTAAAGAAAAATTGGAGTAACTCAACAGAATTAAACATGCTATCTTCCGATAGCAATGCCACATTATGGTATTGGAGTGCGATCTCCCTATTTTTTATGTTCATATTGTTTTATTTATACCCCAATTTTGTGTCAGGCCCAACAACGAGTGGTACTTCTATTAATAAAGAGATTGATATAGAGGTTGATGTTGCACACAAAATTAAAGTGGGATGGATGAATGGAGAGGTGCATTAGGAGTGTTATGTGACAAAAGAATGCTTGTTAAACTTAAGGGAAAACTCTACAGGTTAGTTATATGACATAGGAAGGGGAGTGTTGGGTAGTCGAGAAGAGTAATTTTACTAAATCAAGTATAGAAGAGATGAAGATGTTGAGAGGATTGTGCAGCAAGAGTAATAGATAGAATAAGAAATGACACAGTCATTGTTGGCCCTGACAAAAAATTGACAAAAAGAAAAAACTAATACAAATATTGAGCACCGGCTCAAACATTGATGTGTTAAACTTCATTTCTACTTAATGGATATTTTTTCCTTTTTCGATTAAAAAAATAAAAATAAAAAAGGAAAGATAATGGAGACAAAGGGATAAAGGGACAAAGGGACAAAGGGAGAGAGGATGGCGGCTAGGGTTTTTAGAACTTTGATCCCATTGTTGATGGTTATTGGGATTCAAGGTTTCTTGATTCCCTAAGGCTAGATCTTTTTTTTTTTTCCTAATTGCTTTATGTTGGTTGAGGGGCATCTCAAATCGGGAAAAGCCCTAGAAGATGATTCTGTGCGACCAAGGGAGAGGACATTAAAATTAAAGGGGTCTGATTGTCGTAGAAAGCTCTCTAATCCATCAAGGCTGGTGCTAGTTCCACTAGGAGGGAGGAGTAATCTTAGGCACTGTTTGACAACGTTCCGTTTCTATTGTTTCTGCGTGTTCTTGTTCCAAGAAATGGAAAACATTTGATAAAGTTATCATGTTTCACCCATTTCTAGAAACATAAATCAAAATTTATGCCTATTTATAATTCTAGAAACGGATTTGAGAAAGAAAAAAAAAAAAGGCTATTGTGCCTCGATAAATCTCTCAACTATTTAAACCTAAAAAGAGGCAATTGAACCCTCTCTCCCTTTTGAGCATCTGATGATACTATTGGGTTTTTTAGTGGCATTATGTTTGTAAAAAATGTTTCAAGAAACAAGTTAATCAAACACCAAAAAATTATGTTTTTGTTTTCGGAAACGTGAAAAGCCGTTTCTATTGTTTCTAGACACGTAAACAACATCAATGTTATCAAATGGTGCCTTAGATATGATGAAGGAAAACTTTTGCAGAAGCGTTGGGTGGAGGTGCTCTTCCATGTATTGACTCTTTGTGGGTCCAACTCATTCGGGCAATATTACTAGGTTTATATTCATACAAAAAGCATACAAGGAATAGGTGGAGCTAAGTATTCAACGTTGGCATCCCCTCTCCCACCTTTAATATTAATGAAAAACAACCCTATGGGAAAAACTAGTCTAGAGAAGATTTCTAAACCTCCTTTCGAGTATTGGTACGAAGAACTACTTACTCTCTATGTCAAAGGTAGGTGTGTCAACGGGTCGGTCCAACTCGGTTTCAGTCCAGGTTGAGTCGATTTTGGTTTGGGAAGGCTGAAACCGAAACCGAACCAATAAGGAAATTCTAGTTTCGGTGCAGTTTGGTTTTGGTTTGTCTTTGATTTCTTAAATCGGTTTCTAATCGGATTGATTTTGATTTTTGGTCTAGTTTGGATTCAACTTTCCATACAAATGTATACAAAACTATGCAATTTTTTTTTTAATGAATTTTGGAGTGTTTTGGTTTCTTATCTGTTTGGTTTCGATTTCGATCCGGGTTTTGAATCGATTTCGGTTTGGTTTCGGGTTCATCCAGTTTTCGATGCGGTTCAATTTGGTTTTGGGTTTGAATAATCCAAACCGAAACCGAACCAATAAGGCTTTGGTTTGGTCTGGTCCAGGCTGTTATCGATTCAATCCAACTGGTTTACAAATTCGATTTAGACCTTTGACTCGATTAAGACCCCTAGTCAAAGGCGGTAAGTGGTGGGGAGACTGGTAACTCTCTATCCAATATACTTTAATTCCTTTAGACTATGTTTGGTTGCAAGGGATGTTTAATATAATCATTTCTTACTTTCTCTCTCTTACCTTTGTCGAACAGTCTTCTCGGCATCTTTATCTCCATTACACTTAGTTTAGTCAAATCACTCTTCTCGACTGCCCAATACTTCGCTTCATATATCATATACAGTTGGTCGTATAATTATCCTATAAAATTTTCTCATTAAATTTAACAAACATTCTTTTATCACATAACACCCCTAACGCACCTCTCCATTTCATCCATCCCACTTTGATTATGTTAGCAACATCATCCTTTATATCAACCTCTTTGTTAAAATGGATTAAAACAATCACTCTAGGGTAACTCTCCGTTCTACGTATTATAAAATCTCTTAATTCCAAGCTTGATCTCCATAGCTCTAGTTTAATATTAATCACTTCCACAATTTCATCTAGTAGAACAACATTACTATATCATTTACAAATAGCATACGCCATGAAACCAAATCTTGTAAGTGCCTGACTAGATCACCCATTATGAGTACAAATAAATAAGGAATTAGAGAGGAAAAGACCAACACCTCACAATAGGTCATGAGTTCTACCCTCGTTGGAGCCTACCTACAGAGGGAAGAAGAAAAATAAAAAACAAAAAAAAATTAAAAAAAAAAAATCTGATTTTTAAACCCAATGGGGTCAGCTCGATCAACTTCTTACAATGCAGAGGTCAAGAGTTCAACTCTTACTACGGCTTACCTATAAAAAAAAAAAAAAAATTTGACCTTCTATCATATTGGTAATTGAGTGGAAAATCTGGGTAACCTTAATATTCTAGGACATTCTATGCTGTTAGGAATTCTACGAAGCAAACTTTAAAATATGCTCACCTAACATGTTTATTAAAAAACAAAGACTCACCTAACATGGCGTGTACAATATGTGATTATCTTCATGAAGTGGGATGTGGTGAGTAAAATAAAGGTTTAAAAAAATAAAAATAAATAAATAAATAAAGGTTTTATCATAAACCATAAACCCAACCTAAAGAGAGTTTCAATGAATGCAGCGAGGCCAGACATAATTTTTATTTTCTTGTAGGATCACTGTCAAACGCCGACATGTGTCCATGCTCCCACACTTGATATATCTACCAACATAATATATTTCGCAGCAGTATACCGTCACGGTATAAAGGTGGAAACTGAAGATCAGCATGTTTGTCATATAATGTTTCAAGTCTCAAGATAAAACTGCATGCTTCAAATTCATTAACAGCTCCTTGAAAACATCTAATCCAGAACTTCGCTTTCGAGAGCCGGAATACTGCGGAAGCGAGCCCAGTATCTCGTATGTGCTGCTTCATTTTTATTTTCTATTACTGATCTCTTCCGCCGACCCGAAAACCCCTGCCCAGAAATTGAATCAAATAGATCTCCCATGTCCATTTCTCCTTTTACTCTATCATTCTCCTCGGAATAACTGCAGAAATACAGTAATTGGAGGTAAAATAGAAGTCATAATAATTGAGATTTGAGCATGCAAAAGGCAGAAAAAATGTGAGTGAAGTATCCAAACTAGCCTTATTTTTATATTCCTGCCATGCTGAGAAAACAAACATATGAACATCCACAATGCAGTTTCACAATGTTGAGGCCTAATTTTATCTTTCATATGAAACAGCTCTTCTAAACCCAACTGTCCAAGCTTAATAATTGTAATAAGAATGAAAGCTTATCTTTTCTATAACTATCGTTCCAGCATGAATTGAGATAAGTTAAAATTGTTTCAAGGCCAGATCCTTTAGGGTAATGTATTCAATCAAAAGATCCTTGCAAAGGCACTTGTTTCAATGCCTTACAAAACCCATGTGAGTTTGCAATGATAGAAGTAAATAATCAGAAAAAAGGGATGTGAAACTCTATATTGAAAAGGGATTTAATATGGGGGGAGGGTATAGGACTATGGCAACAAAAAAGAGAAACAGAAAATGATTCTTTCCTCTATTTTTAGTTCTTTGTTTGGATCAGATTGATATTCCCCCCACCCCCCCCCAAAAACCCCTCTTTCCGTTCCATAACATCAGGAAGCTTGATCTTCATCAAGAAGTTACTGTCACCGTCACCAGAGACATCCTTAAATATGATATCAGCAAAATTGGACAATCCTCCCCAACTACTAAGTGTCAGTTACACGATTCTGTTCCACCGTTGTGTTCTAAGGAAAAATACAAAAGCTCATTTCCTTCCATCAATTTCCCGCTTTTATTCCTTTACCAAAAATATTTCCCTCTTTTATTCTCCTCTTCTTTTTAAAATCTAGACCTCTCATACCCTAAACTAAGCCAAAGAAACCCGCGGATACCATAATCAAATAACACACCATAAACAGCCTTTCACGTAATAAATGCAGGGTATTGGTCAAACACAACACCAAAGCTTCCTGCTGCAACAAAATTTTCAACAAATGATGGATATCTTTGAGGGACAGGAATTGTATGTCTTAATCAAATGTAGGAGGCTAGTATCAGAAAACAGTAAAATGTTCCGCCAACTGTTACAAGAGTCGAGGAACATTAGACATATTATAATGCAGGTTATTCAAAGCCCAATCAACTGATCTGGATTTGCTTCATAGACAATGGATTCAATTTCGGAAACTGGGAAGATTGCATTACAGGAAATTAGGTCTACTTCCATCACTTTTCTGAGGATTGCATTACAGGAAATTAGGTCTACTTCCATCACTTTTCTGAGGACTTCATTTGGGATGGTGAAAACTGTTTATTCATGAAACTGGCGCCAATTAGAAAAGTTGCCATGTTATCTATCTAAAGAGACCCAGATCTTGCAATTTCATGTTATACTGGGAAGGTAATGACCAATTTGCCAATAAGATGTTAACCTTTTAGGATTTAATTTCAGGTGTTCCACTTAGATTCAGGTCTATTTTAAGCTCAATTCTGTAATTAGTAGTTTTATTGTTTAAAGGTTAAAACACTCGTGGGAGTTGCTATCTTGTAATAGGAGTCAATTATTTAGTTGTTTTAGGATTTTCTTCGTTGAGTCAAGTTAAAATTCATATTTGGGATGGGTAGCCTATAAGTAGGATACGGAGTAAGAATCGTGAGCAGTTTCTCATTCCTTATCACTAATTCCCAAGGAGACTACACAACGAAAAGGAATGACCCCAATTAAAGCAAAAGCAAAAAGAAGAATACAGCAAGAGAAAGAAGTAAAAGGCTGAGGCAATTGAGATGGATTACCCAGAGATGACCCCTCAAGTGGCCCTCCCATTGCCTATGCATTGACCACCATTCTCCCAGCCCCACCACGATTTCCAGATTGAATTTCTGATGAATGAGAATAAATTAAATCAACAGCATCCCAACCATTTACACCATTGTTCACAGCCACTGGAAACATCTCTTGACTTGCCTCCAATTCAAAAACTTTCAGCTTAAGCACCACGGAACTGGGTCTTCTAAGCAATCCACTTTGGCTAACCTATCTCTTTTCTCTGGCCTTGCAAAGCGTTTTGAGGAACAATTCAAACTTATGTCTGACTCCGTATGCCTTCTCTGCTCCTGGTATACAAGGGTAGTGGAGTTGAAACAGTAGCCTTGGACTGGTTAGAATGGCATGACAGGATTTGGAAACCAAATCCAAAATATTCCAGTCCATTTCCCAAGCCCAAGACCCATCAGGGGTAATTTACAAAATAACTTCCAGGTTGGGGTTTATTGTAATTATTTTTTAATGACTAGTTGTAATTCTTAAAAGTTCAGCGGGTTTATTGCAAATTCTGGTCTTTCTTATCTTTTGAGAGCTGTCTTTATAGCTATCTTTTAAAAGTGGGGCCCAGTTCTGGATGCAAGTTTAGTTAGGGCGATACGATCACGGATTCAATACAACAACAAACTAAGGCTTATCCCAACTTAATGGGGTTAGCTACATGGATCCAAACAAAACAACGTAGGGAAAACTGAGGTCTAAAAGGGGGATGTAAAGATGAGAAAAGAGGGATGGAAAATAAGTAGAGAAACGAAAAATGAAAAATGAAGAATGAAGAATGAAGAATGAAGAATGAGCAATGACAATGAAAGATGACATATGAAAGATGGCAAATGTAAGATGAAAGATGAAAGCAAAAAAAAGAATGAGGCACAGCCCAGCAAGTCAGGAGACTCTTAGTTAAATGGGATCAACTACATGGATCCTTGCTCTCCACTAGGCTCTATCTGAGGCCAAATTTGGTACAAGACCCAGACTGTGCATGTCATTCCTCACAACTTCTCCTATGGTCAATTTAGGCCTACCCCTAGTTCGTTTAGACTCTTCAATCGGAATAATATCACTCCTCCTTATTGAGGCATCCTTGTACCTCCATTGAACATGACCATACCACCTCAAACAGCTTTCCTGGAGCTTTTCATTGATCGAGGCATCTCCCAAATCACCTCAAATATGTTGATCGGGTCATAATTATACATGAAATTATTATTTAATTGTTAATTTTAATTTGATGATCATGATTAATTTGGCTACATAATGTGATTTTCTATGATTGGAGGATTCTAAGGGTAGAATCGGTTTTTCCAGATAAAATAGAAGATTGGGTTAAGAGAAAGAAAGCAAGAAAGAAGGAAAGGGGAAAAAAAATAGAAAAACTCTTTCTCATGTTCTCTCTCTCCCCTTGTTTTTCTCCCCCTCTTTTCTCTCACTCATGTCCCAATCCTTCTGTATCATCTCTCACTCACACACACCTCCCTCTTCTTTCTTTCTGTTCTTTTTTTCCTACATTATCTCTTCCTCTCTCTCTTCTCTCCTATTTTATCTCTCCCTCCCATATCTCTCTTCTACGATTCCTCTCTTACTCACAACTCCACTTCTACTTTCTCTCTATCTTCGTCTCAAAATCCCTCTCCCTAAAATCTCTCCCTCATGCCCTCACTTTCTCTCTCTCCTACAGAATCCCTTTCTCTTATCTCTCCCATCTCCATAGTTGTCACGGTGCTAAGGCGAACCAAGGCGGTGGAGGACTGTCTAAGCACTTAGGCAAGAAGGCGCCCGCCTTAAGGTGGACAAGGCGACCAAGTTTATATTTTATTGTCCCTATTTTTTAACATATTTTAGTAATCTATATATGCCTTATATCATAAAAAATCAACATTAATCCACATTAAGTTATAAAAAATCAACATTTAGAGAAATGCACTTGTTCTATAATAAGTTTGATTGGTCAAATGATTTTATTTTTACATTAGACTTTTTGTATTTGGTATAACATAAAACCAACTTTCAACAAGTCTAAGAGTACTTAAATCTGAGTTGTAATGACAAAGTTATGCTCTGGTAAAACTTATTTTAAAGTGCGCGAATGCTGTTAAAATTGTCTGAATGAAAATAATTTTATGGATATCAAAACAAAAGATTATTTTACCGGACTTTTGGTTTTAGCAATATTTTAACATGATAGGATTTATAAAATTTTCACAATTGAGAAAAACCCCAATATTTAAAAGTTGAAAATCGCCCTTATAACCAAAATCCAGCTCTTGTTCTTGGATTGGGGGGTTGACTTTTTACCCTTTTGGAATTTGATTTTCAAACTATTTTTATTGGATTCAAATAGAGGGGGTATTACTTATTTATGAATAATATCTTAAGTAAAAAAAACATTTACTTAAATGATATTTGGCATAAATAAGTGCCAAAATACAAGGCGACTGTCGCCTAAGACCCAGGCAAACCGCTTGGACGCCTTGACAACTATGCCCATCTCATACGCAATCTCTCTCTCTCCTTTTTCTGACACGCCCCTTCTCTACTCATGCACTTCTCTTTCTTTCCTAATCACTCTCGGTCTCTCTATCTACTCTCTCACTCTAGTTCTCTAAGACATACGCTGCCCTTCCCATATCGACCTCTCACACATCCCTCACACTCACACATTATCCCTTGCTCTGTTTTTTCTCCCTTTTTCACAGTTCTCCCTTCTTGGATCACACCTTCTTCTGAACAGATTTTTTGGACAGCATTGCACAGAGATCATTGCCATCGCACCAAGGTTACATCACCACCATCGCATCATGCCACATCGGCACTGACCCCTTCTCTTGTGTTCGTGTCTCCATGGAAGAACACCATCGTTGCTGCCTTTTGTTCATTCGCACCATGAGCGGCTAAGTCCCTTTTCTATCCTTAGGTTTAGATGAAGTTTTGATTTATCATTATTTGATATCTGGTTGTAATTCATATTTGATTGTTTGATGTTAAAGACCCCTTCCCTTGTGGATGATTTCTAATAGTTAAATTAGTTTGGAATATTTATCTTTGTGATTCACTTATTCTATTCAAACAATGGTATTTTATGTGATTTTTGACAAACACTAATGATAGCCTTTAACCAATCAACTAAATGTGCTAAGCCGAAGTGATAGACGAAAGTGCTTGACAGCATGGGTTATACTTAGGGTAACATGAGATTATATTTTTGTGGTTGCATTGGAACTTGTAGTTTCAATGAACCGAAGTATGAGCCAGAGATTAGGTAATAATACCAAAACAGATTCAAAACCTAAGGCTCCGTTTGGTATCGTTCTAAAAAACGTTTCTGGAGTTTTTTTGTTCTATTGGAACGAAAAAACGGAATCTTCTGTTTGGTGCACTTATGGTCCGTTTCTGTTTTTTTGGAACAAAAAGTGAAAAAAAAAAACTGAAAAAACGAGATTGGACGGAACTCCATTTTGGAGTTCCATCTTCCCAGTTTCGTTCCATTTTACAAAAAAAAAAAAAAAAAAAAAAAAAAAAAAAAAAAAAAAATCCCGATAAAAATCTGAAATTTTGAAATATCATTTTTTTCGTTTAAAAACTGCGTTTTGACACAAACTGAAATTTTCGTTTTTGACACGAAACGGCATTTTTGGAACAGAAACGATACCAAACGGGCCCTAAGGATAAATTCTTCTCATTAATTCACATCTTAGTTAATTAGCTTGGTTTTAATTTGAATTCTGAATTTTATGAATTTGTTTTTCAAAACAGCATTCACCCCAATCTTAGTGAATTTAGCCTTTTAGTTCTCTGTGGGTTCGACCATTTCTTACCATTATCTCTGCTACACATAGCGATACAGATTCAATAACCCTGATTATGGGTCACTATGGGCCCACACATGATAAACTACTCAGATAACAGCAATAGTGGCAATCCATAATCTATGGAATAACTCAGCACCTTATATGTAAATAAAGTGAAAGAATCCAACAGTAAATAGAATTTGGAAAGAGGGGGTTTTTGGTAACTAAATTGAAGTATAAAACATAACTAAAAGTTCAAAAAGCGGGGCCTTAAGTAATATTTAAAAGATATGGTCTTAGCTGTAATTTTAGAAGTTCATTCTTCAATCCATGATAGGACTGCAACCAGTGGTAACCATCTGCTGGTTTCTAAGGAAAAAATCAACCAAAAGAGTATCAATCAACCTCAATTTTCAGGCAGAGGTTGCCAAACTAAAGTCCGATCAATACTAAAAGCTTTCGCTGGGTTCAGCAACTTGAAAACTAACACGGAGTTGCTTAAACAGGAACTGAGGTCAGGATTAGGGTAAATGGAACAGGTTTCCCTACGATAGCTATCTAATCCCCCGATGTTTCAGGCCCAACAAATTTACTGCTAAGGAATTTGAATTAATTCTATACAGAGCCTGAATCGAGCAAGGGGAATGAAATATGAGAATATCGTGATCAATACCAGCACAACAGTACATCTCAGCAGCACAGAAAACTTGGAAAAAATTAATTCATTCAAATTCGATCTCAATCTTGATGGATGGTCACAAATATAAGTTGCTAACAAACCAATTTATACTAGGAAATTGAAAAACAACTCTATCATAATCCAAAAACAGAAAAATGAAACTCCAAACTAAACAAAAAAAAAATTACAAAAATAACCCCTAATTAAAACAAAGCAACTGCATCATCAGGAGTCATTCTTCTAAGAGTCTTATTTATTTATAATGGTTATTACAGTTAGGAAATTTATATTTAATTAGAATTCTAGCTTCTTTTTTATTTAAAGATTTTAGGGAAATATTCTTGTACCACCCCTAAAAATCTCAATAATTTCATGTAACCCCCAAAAATGAAAATAATATCACCGCAACCCTAATTTTTAACACCGTTAACTGAAAAGGTAGAATAACTTTTTACCCTTCTACTTAATCTCTTGATGAGCTCACTTCTATCATTCGAAACCCTTGCATACTCCCACCATCAGTATGGTCAGAAACAGTGGCAGCTCCGATTTCTTCAACAACCTGATGATTTTTACTTCAATCAGTTACAGATATAGGAGATTATCTCTCCTTGGTGGATGACAAGGTTGACGCCATTGAGAATCTGTTTTCTCGATTCAGCAATAACTGCAGTGAGATCCTTGACCTGGAGCAAAACCTCCGGAGACTCTCCCTCGCTGCTTCTGTCAGAAGTCGAGGGAGAATCGACATGGAGAGTTGTGTTCGTCATCAGAGGACGATGGTTCCGATTGAAACCTAGAAGTGGAGAGGAAGGAAAACGAGGTGAATAGAACAAGGTCGATATGGTGAAAGCGCAGGAATTTTCCCTGGACTTTCTGAATGGAGAAAGGCGAGAGTAGGAAGAGAAAGGAGAATGGATTTGAAGATGGAGAACCGCCATTGAAACGTAGCACTCAAAGGCTAGAGTTCCAATATCGCAGAAGGGATAAAAACCACAGTTTAAAAAATCGGATTAGTGGTCAATTTCTTGCCAAAGAAAAAAAAAACCCTAGAATCGGTGAGTTTTCAGATCTGTAGGTCAATTTTGGCCAATTCAATCCATGTAGCCGATTTTGTTTTATTCCAGGTTATGAGACGACCTACAGATCTGAATCAGGTGGGAATCGATCCGAATTGGCTTAAACCCTCGAAACCCAGTATGGATTAGCAAGAATTCAGGATGGTATTCTTTCGGTGCAACTTGGAACGAAAAACCATAGCCAGAATTCAGGATCATATCCGAGCCATTGCAATCGATCTGAATTTTCCTTCAATGCCAATGCCCATGGCACAAAACCTTCTTCTCCACCAGTGGAACTCAACGACGGTGCTGCGGTCCTTGCCAAGATGGAAGATGGAAGATGGAAGATGGGTGAAAGGGGAATCGCTTCACCCACTACTTACTGATTAAGGTCAAGAGGTACAAGGGTAAGTTTACATACCCATAAGGGTAGTTTGGCCATTTAGATAATATGAGACTGCTCACATCATCACTTAACGATTTAATTCTAACAGAATGAGTTTATTAGAAATTTTCTAATGAAAGTGAGGGATATACGAGCTCTTATTTTCATTTTTGGGGGTTACATGAAATTATTGAGATTTTTAGGGGTGGTACAAGAAAATCTTCCCCCCATGGTTTCTTTTTTTTTTCCTCACTCCCTGTGATCACCTTTTTCTGTTCCTTAACCCTGCAGCACCTTGCTAGCAGGTTTTTCTCTTCTTTCTTCTAACCCTCCCATTGAACTCCTGGTTTCTCTTCCTCTTCTTATCTTCCGTCACTCTTTTCTTCAGCAACCTGTGGGATATTTTCTGCGTCCAGATCAGACCCTTAGCTGCAAGTTCTGAAGAACATATTTCTGCATATGATTATCATCAACAGGTTATTAGATTAAAGTTTATATTCTGTTAACAGAGATCCTTCATTACAGATCTGATATCCTGCATTAATCTGAGATCTGTTCCTGAAGAAATCTTTCACAAATCTTTGTCATCAGTTTCCGTTCCGTTAATTTGTCAGCTGATTCATATTTTCTGCTTTAATACTCATTGGACTCGGATCTAAACCCCAAAGTATATATCTGATTTCAGAATCAGAGGTCCTATTAAATCTGTGACCAATTACTCTAAATCAGATCACTGATTCGGTAATTTGACTGTTAACCTGAAAAAATCAGTGTGCTGGAAATATTCTGCTGAGTCTGAAACCCAATTGGCAGCCTCAAGTTTTACAATCTTACATTGTTTTACCTGGGCCTGTCAGCAGCTTAAATAACATCAAGGTTAAGGACTACATAGGAATCCATCCTTTTTATCAGATTCTCCAACCCCATTATATCGTCATCAAATTTTCCCACCTGTTACTCCTTCCTCCACACCACCCAATGTTTAGAAAGAACCTTCAGATGCTTCAACAATCAAGAGAATAGTTCCAGGATTTTCATCCTCCTGCAGTCAGCCTGGATAGTAAGACTATCCGCTTGAATCTTCAAAATAGTGTTTGATAAGTTACAGTTTTTCCTGTCATCTAATGTTCCATTCTCTGCACATGGGTTTGGAGAAATTTGGAGATTTTGATATTTTCCTTTAGAATGCAGCAGTCATTGGCATACAGTTGTTTCAGTGATCTGAAACTAATAATAACTGCTTAGGTAAAATATTAGAAGTGGAAAATCACTTGACTCCATTAAGAGAAGGAATGATATAAATCTACCACCGATGGAATGTTGATGAACAAGGTAACAGATCAGAACGATAATTGAATCCAATAGAAAACAGAACTGTTAATTACTGAAATAGTTAAGACCCAAAAGAAAAGACGATGCATCTCCTAGGAAATCAATGAAGAAGGTTTACCGTTCCCTAATAATTTTGAACGCTTCTCTTGTTGCATAAGGTAATCCTGTCTTAGGATCACGGTACCTGTAGCAACCACAAATAATTCAACAACAGTTTCATAAATAAAGAAATGTCCTCCATCTTAACTGATTCCATCATCCAAGGAAAACATGGTCAAAAGTGTTTTAACTTTTCATGGAAGCTTGGCAGGGATACAAAAATCAATTCTTATATCCATACAATTCATTACAAGAAAAATTATAATTTTCTCAATTTTCTTCTTTCCCTTAACCCATCCAAGCAGAAGGTTGTTACAATCAATGGACAAATGGCACAGAGCTGGAATGGAGCTATAGGTGTTACACGATATCATGTATTGTATTTTGCACTTATTCATGCTACTGTGCTTAATATTTGTCCATGGTAACTCAATATTGGTTTACAAACTTTCAATCTTTCATCAATTCCCTTCTTGCAAACTGATATATAACCTGGGAGTTTCAACAGAATACACAAAATTTCAATGTTAAATCAATCTGAAAATTAACAAGGATTTTAACATTTTATATCATAACACAATCTCTTTGATTTTCTAAAAAATCTGGAAACAAGTTGGATTGGTTTTATTTACTAACACGTGAAAATTGCTTCATTTGCCATCATTGTTTGCATCATGATAAAGTGTTCAACAGTAACAAACCACAAGCTTCGAAAACAAAATTTCATCAAAAGGTGTTATACATGAACCTAGAATTAAAAAATTAATATCATCTTCTGTCCACTTATATATTACTAAGAAAATTTAACAAAGAAAGCACGAATACAACTAGCAAATCAGACACTTGACCAACTGTTCATGAAGTATCAAGTCCCCAACGATTGTCAAGGCAAACAAAAACAATATATTCTCATGTGAGGTGAAATAGAAGTATAAATGGAACAAGATGACAAAGATGTCAATTTTTTGTTCGATTGCAAAGATGTCTTACTTGGCAGGCAATCCAGTTACTGCACAGATGGCCCTCTGTGGATCTGTAAGAAACAGTAACATTGCATCAACAACATAGTCTTATCCCAACTAAATAGTAACATCAACAGTAACATTGCATCAATAAACTCAAAATTTGATAACATATAATAAGACTTTATCCTGAAGAATGACAAGCTTGATTAGATGTTCTTCAAAGGGATTACAAATAACCTTGAAGTCATTTGCCATTAAAGATTTTCTGTTCGTAGCAGCACTATAAAAAACATGCCGCATGTTGAACGGGGTAAAAAGGAGAACCAACTCCGCCAAGCCAATGTTATCATTCAGCTAGAGAGGGAAAACAAGAAAATCTACCATCAGATGAGGGAACGGTGACAATGATCCTCCCCTCCCCTCCCCTCCCCCCAACCCCACCTGTCCCACCAAAAAAAAAAAAAAGAGAAAGGTCATTCACCTCTTCACAGTTTTTTTTCTGAAAATTCCAGTTCCATTTCACCAGTTCATCCACGTGTGAACTCAATTACCACCTAACTTTGTTTAAAATGACCTTCGCAACGCCTTAGGAACTAGAGAACCCACAAGAGAGGCTGGGAGCTACTGACATCTCCCCACCAAAAGAGGAAAAAAGTAAAGAAAAGAAAAGGACACCCCACAACTTTCACCTCAACCGCCCATAGATTTTCCTTTTTGTGCTTGTGCAGTGTGTTACAGACACTGTCCAGTTTGGACCATGGTTCTACATTTCGACCGATACCATCGAAATTTCGACCATTTCCATGGTATCCAGGATACCAAGACTATATGCCCATGTACTTTAAAAGATCACTAGTTTCGACCAAATTTCTCATATTTCATCCGAAATGTGGGAAATTTCGAACTAAACCGATGGGTTCGACTTTTTCGGTTCAACCAGCCCTTATAAAAGTTCCTTCTAAAATGGGAAGCAAGCACCCTAGTTCGAAATTTTAACCCTCTCCCCCTATTTCAACTCTGCGAAGTGGGAAACTTGGGAAAACACTCAAGATTTTGTGATTGTGCCATCAAATCTTAAATCTAAGCTTGGATTTTGTATATTCATAGCAATCTATTGCGGATAGTAATAATTGTGACACAGTGGGGAAACTCGCTTTTTGCGCATAGTTTAAAGTATCTCCGATACCGATACGATACATGAAATTTTTAAAATCCTTTTGTATCGATATATATCCTACAATACAAACCGATATGCATCAATACACCACTGATACACATCGATACGATACGATATGCCTCGATACGATTCTATGAAAAATATAAAATTGAGGTGAAATGTACGTTTCAGTATGTATCGATACATATCGGTGAGTATCGATCAGTACGTATCAATATATATCAACACGTATAGGTGAGTATCGGTACGTATCGGTATGTATCGATGAGTATAGGTATGTACCGATATAGTGCGCTACGGTCATATAATGGCCAAAATGAGTAATTTTTCAGAAAAACACGATTTTTTGAGGGGTTTTTGTTCCAAAGTTGCTGTCAGCCATATTTCTCTTTAACAAAAGTGGAAATCAAGGTTGGGAACAAGGATTTTACATTTATGGGACAATTACAAACCTTGAATTCTTAGTTCGATACCCTCAATTTAGTGTTTATGCATAATACATGTTATCAATAGATTTTTTTAACAAATTCTTTATGCAAAAGTGTTTAAAAAAATGTTTCCTATCCATTTATGTATATCTTTAGCGTATCTTAGTGTATCTCCGATACGATACGATACCCGCCGATAAGTATCTTCATTTTGGCCGACCGATATGGCTACCGATACCGATACTTTAATCCTTGGGGCCCACCATCTATCACATTTGGATGGAGTAGAACCTTAGAAGATGGACTACCAATTCTAGATCCTTCAATATGATTTGGAATTCCATCTTCAATGTCAGTTCCAAGCTTTCTTTGCTTCCCCATCACCCTATAAGAGATTCCCCAAGGAGCAAGCTTATTATATTCTCCTGGGGTCTACCCTCTTTCATTTTGCTCGCCTCCTCGTAGTTGTTGGCTATCCTTGCCATTCCCCCCCTTTTTCTCTATGTAGCTTTGGTTGTGTAGCTCTGCTCTCCCCCCCTTCTTCTCCTTGCTTTTGTTCCCTTTGGTTCTCTTGTTAATTTATCATTTATTCATCTAAAAAACATAATATATATATATATATGGAAAGGGATAGGCATGCTGCTAACGTGCTTGTGATGCAGACACGGATGCCCTTTCTTGGTTGGACCAGCATGACCGGCTTTGGAAGCCAAGAGCCAGGATTTACCGGTCCAGCCCAGGGTTTTGGTCCAACAAGGGTTGGAAATAAAATTAGTAGTTTACTTAGTATTTTATTTCATGCTTTTATTTTCCAGACTTGAACGTAGGAGTAGGATTTACTTCCTTGCTTTGATTTCCTTTTATAGTTTCCTAGTTTAGACTAGTTTCCATTTCAGTTAAGTTTCTAATTTCATGTTCCTATTTTCCTATATATTGGTTGTAATCGATTAAAGATTTAGAGAGAGTGATTTTGATTATTAAATGAATGTGTTGAGTGTGATTCTCCGTTTTTCCCCTTCTCTACCCTGATTTCCCCTCCCTTCCGTAAGGTTTCTCCATCAACTTGGTATCAGAGTCGAAGGATCCTATTCCTTCCCCATCTTTCTTCTTCCCTTCCCATTCTGTGTCGGATCACCGATACTAACAAAAAAAAAAAAAACCCGAATTCTCCAGAGAGAATCCAGCCCCTTTTAACTCTAACGCCTCCCTGTTCCGCCCGCAGCAAAAAAAAAAAAAAAAGAGAAAAGGAGCAGCAAGAAGAAGAAAATAAAGAAAGAACCAAGAAGAAACAGAAGACGAAGAAGAAGAAAAGAAAAAAGAAAGAAAAAAAAAAACGCAACAGAGAGAGAAGACAGAATCAGAAGACGAGAAGAGAGAGAAACAAAAGAAAGTACAGAAGAAGAAGAAAGAACAGAAGGAGAGAAGAAAGAAGAAGAAAAAGAAGAGAGAGAGGAACATACCTGGTTCGATCGATCCACCGCTGGATATCGAGCTTCCGCCTTCTTCTCCGTCTAGTTCTGACTCCAAGGAGGACTCCTTTTGTTGGTAAAATCCCACATCCCACGCTCTCATATTTTATCCTTCCCTTTTTCTTTAAACTCTTGTGAACTTCCAATAATACCCTTCTCTTCCTCCATTATCTCTTTTTGTCCTAATTTTTAGTCACTTCCAAGTATACCCTTAAGAGTGTTCCTTTGGATTTAAAGTGAACTTTCAATATTACCAATTCTGCTATCCCTGAAAAAAAAAAAAAAAAAAAAAAAAAAAAAAAAATTTACTATTCTACCATATATTCTTGAGTGCTATTTTGTTAATCATCACCATGGTAGCCAATAGTGAAGTTGTTCAGCAGCTGAATTCTTATAAAGGAGAAATTGATACAAAATTTGATGCTCTCACTAACATGGTCACGTCCCTAAAAACAATGGTAGAATCTGTGCAAGTTTTCATTGATCGTTTGGTGGCAGCAGATAAAGGAAAGAGTCCCATTCAATCTGGGGATTCTTCCAACACCACTCCACAAGATCCGCCAATAACACTACCACCACCACCACCACATCATACACCACCAACACCACCTCCACCACCATATGGGACTGGTAGACATGATGATGGAGCAGAAAGAGCAGCAAAACTGGATGTCCTTGATTTTTATGGAGACAATAATCCAGAGTTGTACCTTGACTGGATTCACAGTTTAGATATATTCTTCAGATGGTACAGGTTGACTGAGGTTCAAAAGATCCTATTTGCAGAGGCCAAACTGAAAGGCACGGCTAGAGTCTGGTGGATCAAGCAACAACAACAGAACCGAACCCGAGGCATTGGTTTGGTCACTACTTGGGCTGAAATGTATGAAGTCATGAATCGGCGATTCTTGCCTTCAGATTACAAGCAATGCATGCATCTCAGGTTTGCACAGTTGAAACAAGAGAATTTGACCGTTGAAGAGTATGTTGCTAGATTTTATTATTTGGCCACTCGTTCTGACTTTGAGTGGGATGAAGAAGTCTTAGTGGCCCAATTTCGCAATGGTTTGCACCATCAACTTAGTGATGCCCTTGCATCTAGTTGACTACCTACCATGGAAGACGTCGTACAAGTAGCATATCAGGTTGAGGAAAGTCTGAAACGCCCATACAATCGAAGAAATTTTGCAGATACTTTTTCTTGAGGTACTAGTTCCGTTTGGCAACAGTCTCCTACCCAAGAGAGGTCATCTAGCAAACCACAGGCTAGTGCTACATCTATGACCTCTTCACGACCTAATCGGCTGTATTCTCCACCTCGACATGTCTCTGAAATGTCATCTTCACGGCCTACTCACCCATACTCACCCCCTCGGCGTGGTTCAGATAGACCTTCTGATTCTTGAAAATTTACAGTTCGGTGCTACTCATGCCATGGATTTGGACATATCAGTGCCCAATGTCCCAGCTGTTTGGTTGCTTTTATTGATAAGGATTCTCCTATACCATATATTCCCGAAGAGCAACTTGGTTCTGACACAGTTGATTTAAGAGAAAAGCGTGCAACAGGTGAAGTCAATGACACTCTCAGTGACGAGGACCAACATCCTTTTTATGTCATTCGTCATGTGTTGACCACTCAGAAGGCCACTAAAAATGAAGATTGGTGCCGCAGTAGTATTTTTCAGACTCGTGTGAAGTGCAATGATCAGTTGCTAACCTTGGTCATTGATGGAGGCAGTTGCACTAATGTTGTCTCTGAAGACGCTGTTCGTAAGCTGGGATTGAATATAGAACCACATCCTAATCCTTACAAGGTTGCGTGGGTGAACAACACTAATCTCAAAATCACAGATAAGTGCTTGGTCACATATTCTATTAGTGGATTTAAGGATACAGTCCAATGTGATGTTCTCCCTTTGAAGGTGTGCCATATCCTTCTTGGTCGACCTTGGTTGTTTGATAAGAAAGTACAGCATTGTGGTTATGCCAATACCTATGCCTTCAAGCATGCCAACAAGACTATGAAGTTTCATCTTGCCAAAGATCTCCCTCAAATTAAGCTCAAGAAGATGGTGGGATCGTTCCTCATTCAGCGTATTCCTTCAGACGGTCTCTTCAGTCCTTTCCCTAACTCGACGGAGTCGATTTCTTTTCAGAGGAGAGTTGATGCAGATACGGCTGCCCTTTCTTGGTTAGACCAGCATGACCGGCTTTGGAAGCCAAGAACCAAGATTTACTGGTCCAGCCCAGGGTTTTGGTCCAACAAGGGTTGGAAATAAAATTAGTAGTTTACTTAGTATTTTATTTCATGCTTTTATTTTCCAGACTTGAACGTAGGAGTAGGATTTACTTCCTTGCTTTGGTTTCCTTTTATAGTTGTTTCCTAGTTTAGGCTAGTTTCCATTTCAGTTAAGTTTCTAATTTCATGTTCCTATTTTCCTATATATTGGTTGTAATCGAATGAAGATTTAGAGAGAGTGATTTTGATTATTGAATGAATGTGTTGAGTGTGATTCTCCGTTTTTCCTCCTCTCTACCCTGATTTCCCCTCCCTTCCCTAAGGTTTCTCCATCAGCTGCATGTTGGTCCCAATGATTAGTCCCTTGTGCACCATGACGTGCCATCGACGGCTGTTGTGCATCATGGATCGAAGTTTCGACCACTCCGACCTTATCGAGCCAATCCGAGACAAAATTACATGGTACTTAATAAAAATCCCAGGTTTCAACTGGTTGCAAGTGGTATCGACATATTTCAACCATTTCAATTGATATTTCCTAGAAATCAACTAGAGTGCCTATAAAATGACTTGTTTTGTGGGAAACAAGATAATGTGTGCACATTTCGACCAACATTTCTGATATTTTGATTGTTTCTCTTGGGAGTTCCAAAAAAAAAAAAAAAGCAAATTTCTCTCTAAATTTTTATTTCAGTCACATATTTTGCACAATCAAAGGAGATCTACAAAAAGAAAAGTACTTGGAGCAAAAAAGTAAACCCTATTTTCCCAAAAATTCATTTTTTTTTCTACAATGTAGTTGTATACATAGTAGAGTGCTTTTAATTTTTATGTGTTAGTTAGAATGCACAGATCTACGGATTTATGATGTCAAAATATTTTCTTTTAATCATTTATTTCCATTTCTAGTATGTAACTAATATGTAAACTTACGTTGGTATATAGATTCACTCAGTGTACACTAGGGTCAACACCACAAGTAACATTTTAGGTGTTTTTCATGAAACTAATTCATGGAATAGGTTAGAAATATCAAAAATAGGATGTATACAAAACAAACAAACAAACAAACCAACAAAAAAAAAAACACAATTTGGGGTTCGAAACCATGGTTTCCACCAAGCCAAGAAAAAATCCATGGTTTCCAAGAAATTTCGGTCGAAATGGACAAAACCCTATATTTAAAACCTTGTTGTGCATGAGTGGCTGCCTGCACAGTTGCCACCACGTGCGCACAGCTGCACATAATACACAAAAGAGACATGGCATGTGAAAAACTCGTAAAATGGCACATTGGCCCCAATGATTAGTCGATTGTTGTGAACCATGGCCTGCCACCGAGGGCAGCTGTGTGTGCGTGGCAGCAATTGGCACTATACAAAAAGATATGTAGGCAGTTTCATCTTAAAATGTAAGCAACTAGTATACCCAATCAACTATACTCTAGAACTATAAATAAATACAGGACTTGAGAGGCTTAGAGCAACTTAGATACCAATTCCACAAGTAGTCCTTTCTTACTGCAAGTTTGATAAAAATGCATCTATAGTTGTCACAAAGCTAAAGCAAGCATGGAAAAGGATAGCCACCTTGACGCCTAGGAAAGACCCAAGGCACCTTAGACGAGCACCATATGATATATCCTTGGCCATGTTTCCCAAGCATTTTTTCCATCTTATATACATATATATATATATAGGGAGAGGGATAGGCACACCACCTGCATGCTGCATGCTAGCGGGCACCACCATTGGCGATGCAGGATGGGGCATCATACAAGGAGGGGCAGAGGGGGCATTTCAAAGGAGAAGAGAGAGAAAGTAATGCAAGAGTAGATTACAAGAAACTAACCCCCACAATTGATAAACCCCAAACAAGATAAACAAGACTCGCTAAATAACCTGACAATAAACAGAAGTAAACCCAGGTGAAACAATAGAGAAAGAACCAGCAATTAAACCCCAAAACCAGAGAAAAGAATCACGACAATAAGAGAGAGAAAAAGACCTACGCAGGGTCCAAGAGAGGGATCTGCAGCTGTCTGGACAGAGCTCAGATGGAGCTGGCCCTTTGGTCGAAGGAAGGTCCCACTATGGGCACAAAAACCCCCAAATATGGTCGACTTCTGTTGGCTGGTTCTGAAGTTATAAACCTTCTTGATTTTCAGACCTAGGAGAGAGAATCTGAAGATTTACATAGGAACATCAACTGGTCAAGCCTGGACAGCTTCAAGAAGAGGACTGAGTAGTCCTACAATGCCTTCTAAACAACCTTTAACAGTAGCTCCTTGATCAGATTCATATTAGGGGAGATAAAAGAGATCGCAGGTCTCAAAAAAACCCCAATATTCAGATAGCCGATTCTGGATCTGATACTTCTAGGCAGGTCTGATCTTTCAATGTTAACAACAAACAAAAACAGCAATTAAGAATAGGAGACTGAAGTAAAGAAGAGAGAAGAACCAAGAGAATTGTGGGTGGGGTGGCTATCTCGGCCCAGGCATCTCACCCGCAGCTATCTTGGCTGTTAGAAGCAATTGACTATAATCTTTGTTTATTCAAATTTTCGAATTGAGAGTACATATGCTCCTCTATATAGAGAGGGCTGAATAGCAATCATAACATAACTAGGAACTAGTCTTCAAGTAGGACTAGACAATACCTATTAGGAGTTGGACTCCAAATAGTTCTAGGACTAGAACTCCAACATGGAGTAGGACTAATTAGTCATTCACTAATAGGGAAACCTAAACTGACTAATAACTGAAATAACAAAGGAAATAGACGCAAAACAGGACTCTAACTAAACCAATGAATTAAATCCCGTTTTCCTACTTTCTACCTATATTTTAAGCCCATTAAAGTGACCCATTACAAAGGAAACCTATGGGATCAAAGGCCCAACACATACATAACCCAACCCAAGGCTTATTTGCAATAATATAAGCCTATTAAGTGACTTATCTACATCACACAGCACCGGCTAGATTGCAGCATGCCTCTAACCTTTTCCCATATATATTATTGTCTAAATGACATCTCTATAAGTGTATTTAAAAATTGACACATTTTAATTTCCCCTTGTCTTATTCTCAGAAGTTCTTTATGTTAGGGGTATAAAATGGTTTACAAAAATAATTTAAAAGTGACTTAACATCATGTTATTATCAAAACCTGTCATGTACATTTTTCGAGTTTACATGTGAAATGACAATATTTATCCTCATTGGAAATGTAGTTTTTTATACTAAAAGAGCAAAAAAGTAATGTTACAAATTATTTGACACCTTTAGGGGTGTCAATAACAAGTATATATATATGGCATAAAGGTTTCTGTGGGAGAGTGTGGCCCCTGTGCCCAGATATACTGGCAAAATGACCGGCCCCGCACCCCATGAAATGGAAAATAACATCTTTGTGGATGCTTCCTCATGCGCCTCCATTGGCACTCATGCATATGTAGGAAACATGCTCCCCCATAAGAAACACTTACCCTATATATAGTACAGTTATACAGAGGTCAAAATATAGAACAGAAAAGTGGTAAAATTAAAATTATAGAAACATCTAATAATAGAAATGAGAAAATGTTAGAAATTTATAAACATTTTGAGGGAAAGACCAGCAAGTTTCGGGTTTGAACGCCTTTCATGAATATAACATCACATAGGGATTAAAAACTAGGAAGAGATCTAGCAACGCAGGTAGTCCATTATTTGACTTGATGGACCACCCTTAAGATAGAATCAATCTAAATCAAGAAGTAATCAAGCATAAAGCTGAAAGTTTTATCAAAATCATGGGGAGTTGTGTAGCCCCATCTCTTTATTTATAGAACTAAGAAATAACAAAATTAGGGAATTCTCCATGCACAGCAGGCTAAGGAAAGTCCCATTACAACTAAACCCTTGATTGGGACAAAGTTCTCTGTCTAAGAGCAGCCCTTGTGCCAGATACAAGGTGCACGCAATGACCACCGTGCCCCTCTTGAGGGGGGCACCATGTCTGAGCACAAGGGCCACTCTCGGACAGAAAACACTTGCCCCCCTTGATTATATAGAGTATCTAAAACCTTTAAGAAAACAGAAACAAACACCTAATATCATCTAGGCCTCACATCTCTCATATTTGGGCTTATAGAAATTGGCCCATCTTAATAGAAAACCCAAAAGGGGATTAAAATATTTAAATGACACACAAATGTATTTTAAGCCATGATAATGAAATGATTATCTATACTTACACGAGGCTGATGTTGTACAGATTTCTGATTGAAATGACAACCCTTTACTGAATTCAAGAAACAATTGACCTGAAATAAATGTAGATCAATATGTTAAAAAAAAATAAAAATAAAAAAAGGGTAATTCTTCTTTTTGTCCCCCTCCCCCAGCCAAAGAAAAAGTATCATTTTGAAAGCTAAAATCAGTTGGTGGAACTTAATCAGAAGGCCTCACAGTGCTATCTAACTTTTATCCAACCAAACAAGCAAAATCAACAGTTTCACATTCTCATTCTGTTGAAAAACAAGCTCAAAATTCAAGAATAGAATAAAAATCTTGCCATTTCTCGAAGAATATCGTATCTGAGGACCACTATAAATTGCTTTGTGCACAACTGCTCTTTTCTTAACTTCTTCCTCCCTCGCCAACACACGCTCCAAGTTCCTCAAGTTCATGATTTCTGAAGTACCTCATTTCATGTTAGTACAAATGTCAGCGCAAAAAAAGGGGGAGAAGAAGAAGAAGAAGAAAAAGAGGGTTTGTGGGGGGGGGGGGGGGGGGGGGGGAGGAGGGATCGGAAGTTATTAGTCATCCATAACACTGGACCTTATTGCCCAAACCTGTTTGGGCTGCTTCTAAAAGCATCTCTTCTTGGGTCATTCGCTTCTCCTCGCCTTCCTTCCTCCGTTTTATAGGCTGAAAAAAAAAAAAAGGTGGGGGAAGAAATACAAAAGTATTTGTTCATTTCGGTTTACAAAATATATTGCACATTATGATCAACTATTGAGTAAGAACTCTATCCTTCCATGATATGTATTTCACTTAAGTATCACAAAGACTTAAAGAAACTTGTGAACAGAGAAGCGTGCAAACCTTAGCTAAAACTTCATACTTTCCTCTTTTTTCCTTTCAGTGATTAGGATTCCAAAAGGAAATGGTGGAAAATATTGAGAAGATGATGATGAACTTTATGCATGAATGTTTCCAAGAAAAATTAAAATATGTTTTCAAACACCGATTTCTTCTTCTTCTTCTTCTCTTTTTTTTTTTTTTTTTTTGCGAGATATGAACTCTTGAGTTTTAAAGCAAGACTTTTCACTCACCAAAAAGGCATGCCAGGCATAGTAGCCTTGACACGTAGACATTAGCCTCATGAGAATAATTGAATCATCTATAATCTAACTCTGCAGATTGATATCTAAAAATGTCTGAGAGTTACCCCAAAAAAATTGTCTAAGAGAGGAAGAGAATAGAGATCAACCATGCTTTTCTAGGTTTCTGTACTTTGTTTTGGACAGTATTAGTAGTCACATTGTTTTCTGGTGTACCATTTCTGTACTTTGTTTTGGGCAGTATTAGTAGTCACATTGTTTTCTTGGCTTTCATCTCGTTATGGAAATGGTGACTCTAGCATATCACCTGCCATGCTAGGCTCTTCCTTTTTTCCATGTACACCTTCTTGCTCCACTAAAAGCCTCTCTTGAAAAAAGGTTTTCGCATTAGTCGTAAGGCACAGTAAGGCGTCGCCTTAGCCATTAAGGCGGTCACCTTACATGAAATCCATAAACCGCATGACTGCCTTAGCCTACCCATACCACCTTAACGCCTTGGCGTCACCTTAGTAACGCCTTTGCGACATCTTAATAAATATGGAGAAAACCCTCTCTTTTTTCCTTTTCTAAAACCGTAACCCTAACTAACGCCGTCACCCCTCTCCCTTTCTTCTCTCCCTATGCAAAACCCCATCGCCTAACCCTTACTGCCGCTACCCTCTCACCTCCTGGCACAACTGACAAGCACCGCCTCCTCACAGTTTCCTCTCCCCACGACTCGCAGCTCCTTTTGAGGTTTCTCTTTTGCCCTTTTTAGGGTCTCTCCCTCGGTGGTGAGTTTTCTCCCACGAGGGGCCCTTTTCTGGTCACATTCTTTATCCAAACTCATATGCTTGGTTAGATCTGGACTGGTGCCTTTCCTTGTGATTGTTCTTGGGATCAGCAACTATGGCAACTGAAGACTCTAGGATATCAGCCCTACAGGATGGTGGGACTCGTGGTTCTAATGGCAAGTGCCCTACCTTTCCTATTAGCTCCATCAAGTTGGATGGGAGCAACTATCTGATTTGGTCCACTCCTATTACCTGTCTATTGATGGCTGTGGCTATGCCGAATATCTTACAGGTACTGTTGTTCACCCTACTATTGTTGGTGCCTCTTAGGACAAGAGGGATGCTGCCAATTGTATGGTAATGTCCTACCTTATCAATTCTATAACCCCCATCTACTGCTAGGGGCTATTTATTAGTTGACATTGTTGCTCGTATCTGGAAGCTTGTGAAGGTAATATATCCTCAAGTGGGTTGTGGCAAGGATTGCCACACTAGGAAGACTTGTTGGAAGCTCCATGAGCGCCCAGCCTCTTGTGGGCGTAATCCGGATCGTGGAAAGAACACTCAGGCTAATCAATCTGAGACAATAGACAACTCTGACTGCCGTAATACCACAAGACCCTCCTTCTCTACTAATGAAATGGTTATGCTTCGTCGGATGATGACTCAGATGGGTTCCTTCTTTGTTGCTACTACCTCTTCTCTGCCAGCCAATACTGCCTCTCACTCTGCCCAGTCAGGTACTATCTTTTGTGGTCATAGTGCATTTCTTGCTTCCCATGCTTCGGTACTTGACTCTGGGGCTACTGATCACATGATCGGGTTGCCCACTTTATTTTCTACATATTACCCTTCCTCAGGTAACACTGAGGTTCACGTCGCTGATGGTTCCCTTTCCCCTATTGCTGGAATGGGTTTCATAAGGTGCTTCCCTACTATGTCCCTTTCCTTTGTTTTACATGTTCCTCAGTTTTTTGCTAATTTGTTATCCATTGGTAGTATTACTAAATATTTGAATTGTTAGGTCACATTTTTCCTACTCATTGTGTTTCAAGTTGATGACGAGGGCAACGATTGGCAACGGTAAAATGAGTGGTGGTCACTATTATTTGGACATTGGACTGACACGAACTCTTCGCATATCTTCTGATCTGGCACTCTCAGAGTTTTTTAGTTGGCATCATTGTCTGGGACAACCCCCCATGGGGCACTTTATCTAGATTATTTCCTGTTTTAGTTAAACATTGTACTCGGGACCAGTTTACTTGTGATGCGTGTGTTTTGGCGAAATAAACTCGGAATGTTTATCCTATTTCTGATAATAGAAGTATTGCTCCTTTTGCTTTGATTTTCATTCTGATGTTTGGGGCCCTGCCTGCCATGTCTCTATCTCTGGTTATTGATGGTTTGTAACTTTTATTAATTGCAATATTTGTGCTACTTGGATTTACTTATTGCATCATAAGAGTGAGGTCTTTAAGTGTTTGGGGAATTCCATTGCATGGTGAGGACTCAACTTGATGCTAAGGTCAAAATCTTGTATACTGATAATGGTAGGGAATATATGGATGGTTCCTTTCAGTCCTATTTGGTTGATCATGGGATCATCCATTAGACTAGTGTGGTTACTCCAGAGCAGAATGGGTGGCAAAGCATAAAACAAACACTTGCTCGAGGTTGCTCGCTCCTTGATGTTTGAGATGCAGTTGCCTGCCCCTTATTGGAGTGAGGCTGCCCATACTGCTGCCTACATCTCATTAATAGGATGTCGTCACGTGTATTGGGGTTCAGGTGCCTTGTTGAGATGTTATCTGGTTCAAGTACCTCTGTTGTTCCACCTAAGATAATTAGATTTGTTTATTTTGTTCAAAATCATCAAGTATTCAGGTTCGGATCTCCAGTACATCTTCATTGGCTACTCACCTACTCAGAAGGGTTACAGGTGTTATGATCCTCCTTCTCGGCACCTCTTCGTGTCCATGGATGTGATCTTGCGTGAAACAGAGACCTACTACTCACCTCTTCAAGGGGGATCTTCTCATAGTGAAGAGTTGTTATAGGTTCCCTCATTTGATGTTCCTTTACTTCTCCCTATGGATGAGGAGGAAAAGACAAGGGGAGGGGGATACAGGAGAGACGACTACTAGTCAAGAGGTTCCCATTCAAGGGGAGCCACAGGTTCAATAGAAAACACAAGAATGTCCAGTGATACAAGTGTTCTCTCGTAAGAAAAGACGGATTGACACCACCACTCATACTGCCGCTGCTACTCAACTGCCCTTTGATTCTGAGTCTAGTCTTCTAGGTATCTCTTTCCCCTCACTTTTGATTAGTCTCTTGATGTTCATGTTGCTCATAGAAAAGGTAATAGGACTTGTACTCAGCACCCCATATCCAATGTTGTGTCATATAATGCCCTATCTCCATCATTCGTGCTTTTGTGTCTTCCTTGTCTTCTGTTTTCATTTCTCAGACTTGGCAGGAAGCAAGTGCAGAACCTAGATAGAAGGAGACAATGAATGAGGAGATGAGAGCTCTTCACAAAAATGGCACATGAGACTTAGTTGCTCTTCTACTACAAAAGTGACCAGTTGGCTGCAAATGGGTGTTCACAGTTAAACACAATACTGATCGAACTATGGACAACAAAGCAAGGCTAGTTGCCAAGGGCTTTACCCAGACATATGGGATTGATTACAAGGAGACTGTTACCAAAATGAACACTGTTAGAGTTATTATCTCCTATGCAGTGAACCGGAGTTGGGAGTTACAACAATTGAAAGTCAAAAATGCATTTATTCATGGGGAGTTGACAAAGGAAGTGTATATAGATATTCCACCAAGGTATTCTAGTTTAGAGACTCAAGGCAAGGTTTGCAGACTAAAGAGGGCTCTTTAAGGATTTTGGAAGCAATCTCCTAAAGCGTGATTTGGTTGGTTCCACAAGGCTATGATAGAGTAGGCTTCACTCAGGGTAATGCGATCACACCCTGTTCATAAAAAGGGTTGGTGCTAAGATTATTGTGTTGATAGTATATGTGGATGACATTGTTGTCACTGGCAATGATGCAGCTGAGATCTCTAAGCTCAAGGCCTATATTGGTAAGGAGTTTGAGATTAAAGACCTTGGGAGGCTGAAATACTTTCTTAGCATTGCGGTGGCATAATCTACCTTGGACCTCCTCTCTAAGACTAGTATGTTAGGGTCAATATCAAATGCTAGTTGGAAGACTCATCTACTTATCTCACACTAGACCAAACATAGCTCATTTAGTTAGCTTGGTGAGGCAGTACATGCACGATCCATATTCCTCTCATATGGAAGTTGTGTACTGTATCCTTTGGTACTTGAAGACTGCCCCAGGAAACAGCATTTTATTTACCCCTTCAGATCACATGAGGTCGAGGCAAACACTGATGTTGAATGGGCAAGATCTCTAGATGATCATCGTTCCACCACTGGCTATTGTACTTTTGGTGGTGGAAACTTGGTAACGTGGCGCAGTAAAAAGCAGTCAATTATGGCTCGGTCTAGTGCAGAAGCCAAGTTCTGAGTAATGGCACATGGTATATGTGAGCTACTCTAGTCAAAGGTTCTTCAAGATCTGGGTATATCTATTCAGTTGTCAATGTTGTACTGTGACAATAAGACAGCGATCAGGATTGCACATAATTCAGTTCAACATGACTATACCAGATATATGGAGATTGATAGGCACTTCATCAAAGAGAAGTTGGAGCAAGGCCACATATACATTCCTTTTGTGAGAAGCATAGTTGTCACAACGCTAAGGTGAACAAAGGCGTTGGAGGGCTGCCTAAACGCTTAGGCAACAAGGTGACCACCTTAAGGCGAACAAGGCGACAAGATGTTATTTTTTATTTTTTATTTTTTTTCTAATACTATATTCCTTGTTTCATAAAAAATCAACATTAAGCCACATCAAATCATCAAAAAGATCAACACTAAATCATAAAAAATCAATATTTAGAGAAATGCTCTTTTTTTATAATAAGTTTTACTAGTCAAATGATTTTGTTTTTACATGAGACTTTTTGTATTAGGTATAACACAAAACTAGCTTTCCAACAAGTCTAAGATTACTTAAATTTAAGTTTTAATGACAAAGTTATGTTCCAGTCAAACTTATTATAAAGTGTGCGGATGCTGTTAAAATCGCTTAAATGAAAATAATCTTAAAGACATCAAATCAAAAGATTATTTTACCAGACTTTTGATTTTTAACAATGTTTTACCATGATAAGATTTGTAAAATTTTCAGAATTGAGAAAAAAACCCAACATTTGAAGGTTGAAAATCACCCCTACAACCAAAAATCCAGTTTTTGTTCTTCGACTAGGGTTGACCTTATATCCTTTTGGAATTTCATTTTAAACTATTTTTATTAGATTCAAATAGAGGGCATTTGCTTATTTATTAATGATATCTTAAGTAAATGAAATAACTCATTTACTTAAATGATATTTGGATACGGAACGAGCCTTGTATACAAAGCATAAAAGATCAGTTGGCAAATATTAAGGGACTTGGTAGTAAATTTTTTTATTCTATTTTGTGCAAGTAGGACAAGTGTGATATCCATGCACCAACTTGAGGGAGAGTGCTGAATAATGAGCTATTGTAATATTGGGTTTTAGGGGTATTACCCAAACGGGACCTTAAGCCCACTTTTAGGGTTTTATTTCATAATAAATAGAGAGGTTTGTGCTCATTATTGGTACAAGTCACATTCTCCCTAGAATCTCTTAAAGTGTGTGTGTGTATATAAATATTTCTTAGATCCAAAAGTCATTTGGTCAACCAAAAAACAAAAGTTCCAAAAGAATTCACTCACTGAAAAACATAAACAACCTATTCCCACTAACAAAGTAGTATACATTTTCATAAGAAGAAAGGGATGTATTATTTCATTTGAAACATATGACGTAAATGAAATTTTAAATCCAAAGAGCAGAGCATTCAACTAGAAACACCAGAGTGGGTAGAAAAGTGTAAACCATGACCACACTCAAAGACAAACAGATTTCCTGTTACTCAGAACTGACCTTCATGGTTGCTTGCAATGCTGCACGTATTGCATCTCTTTCTGCTTGCCTTACAATCACTGAGGTTCTCGTGGATTTCCTCACTATTCTCTCACCTTCTGGATCATCTGGAATGTCATGATGTTCACTTGAGTTAGGATGAGGTTTACGCGAGCTTTCATCCTCTGGATCTCTTTCTAACTTTGAGAGGACCTTCTTCTTATTTTTCTTTTTGGTCAAAGACTTTCCCGGGTATATTAAACGCTTCTTTGTATGCACCCTGTAAAAAAACTTGGAATCAGAATAGACAATCAAGTCGGAATTTCACAATAATAAACTTCTATTCTTCTACTAAAAGAAGCCTAACCTGTCATTTGCATCATTTTCCACTTCATCATCTGGTTCAGGTTCCTGATCATACCAGGATACAGAGAAATACACCAAAAAGAAGATATTAAGGAAGTTTGAGAGAATGACGATTGACATCAATCAAATGACCTCTAAGAAGAGAATGCAGCAGTTAAACACATGATGTGCATCATAATTCAAACACAACATACTCACATCTTCATCAAAGTCACTATCAAATTCATCAGCAACCTCCGCTTCCTCTTTATAATTTTCATCATCCTCTTCCTGATAAAGGCATGGTGATGAATCAAAAAGTTAGGATGGAAAAATATTTCCAATTTTTAGTACATATACTGATATAATTAATGAAAAACCTACAGACCATTGAATTAGACAGAACAAGTGATAGCCAATTGCTAAAAACTAGAGCCTAGAAATAAATGGATTATGATGACACACCAATATTTGAAATTATTGTTGCCATCAGATGTCTTATCATGAAGTCCTTCCATACTTGGTAGACATAACGAAAGGCCGCCTGGATTTTAAATGTAACGTTCACGGGAAACCACAACTAGGGGTAAGAACTGAAAAGAAAATGGCAAACAATAGTCTGCTTCTGTGTTGGATTGATTCAAGTCAGATTGACACAGGTATCAAACAAGTGACATAGATATGCTTCTGCTGAATGTTTCATGCAGATTGGAGAGATATATCTGCTGGTGGTGGATTTCATTAAAAGATTAGAGAAAAAAATTCTGATCTGATGGTTGATACACACGAGATCTGTTGATGTAGACCAGGAAAAATAGAAGGAAGAAGAAGAGAAAAGAGGACAGAAAACAGGACCGTGGGGGAAAGAGAGAAGAGAGAAACAAGAGCAAACAACCTCAAAAACAAATCAAATCGCGCCCCTTTATTCGAAAAATACATAAATTCGTGTAGGATTACAAGCCTAATTATAAAGACCAAATAAACTGACGTTGGGTCTCCTAAACAAATAAACAACTTTCCCTTCAAGTTACCTAAACAGAAACTTAAACTGATACAATACTTGCTATAGAAGACAACAAACAACAAAGAACAAACTATTGACTAATAATAAGATATATAATACTTAACCATGGTTCGAAATCTTGCCGAAATTTCACCAGAATTTCAGTGTTTTTTTTTTGGCCGAAATGAAATTACATACGAAATAACATTTGTACAAAATTTCGGTATTTCGGTGGAAATTTCGACTCTGTCTCGCCTGTCTCGGTGGTTTCGGTTCCATTTGCATATTTTGAAGGAAAAACACTCCAAGTCTCTAATAAGCCTCTAATTAGCCACATCATCACACATTTTGACTTCCATTGGATTCCTACAAGATCTACACATTCAAAGCTTAGGAAAGATAAAGTTCTTTCTCCAAAACCAAGTAAAATTTTCAGAACAGTTCGACGGTTGCTACCAAACAAAGGTGCAGCTCTAAGACAATGTCATGTCCTAATATTTTTGCATTTTTATGTTCTAAGCATATATATTAACCTTAAAACAAGTTACCCACCAAGTTTCAGGTCAAAATATGGCCATTTGACCATCGAAACAGTCAACCGAAACAAACAAAAAAAAATACACCATTTCGGCAGAAATTTCGCCGAAACGGAATGAAACTTCAGTTTCTGAACCCATCGAAACGAAACGAAACGAGATTCCGAACCTTGTACTTGACTAAAAAGGACTTTAACTTGACTACTTAACAGCAAATGGGACCCACACAATCTAATCCATATACCTAACCCATATATAGAATTAAGACCCCAAATATGGCTTATAATAGAGGCTCATTACATCAATAATCCCAAAAAACAAAATTCCAAGCCCATAAAACCCATTCACTGTTCAAACTTCAAAATAGAGACTTTCGAAGCTCAATTGAACAATCACAACTTGCATCAATTCCCCCGTGTTTGAAAAACATGCCCACGAATTTTGTAGAACGGGAGAATCATCAATACTTAATCAGCATCGTCAAACATTTGCTTTGACTTAATGGCGATCTAGCACTTCTAGTAGAAATCAGAAATAGGAGATAATCTTAACTCCACAATTTGTGGAGGCAGAATAAATTCAATGGCTGCAATCTCCTTGGAATCAACGTCAAATGAAGTGTCTTTAATTGGAATATTTTTTTGTTAGAAGTCGATACTAATGAGGGAGAGGGATCGTGGGCTGCTGTTAGCGCAAGTCACAATTCCCCCCTCCTAGGGGTATTTTGGTCTCTAGAAGTTATATTAAAATTAGTTAGTCCTTGGGTTTCCCATTTCGGTAATGCTGCCTAGTTTGCCATTTGTGCTGTCTCTGTAATAGCTAGTCTATATATTGAATGAAGGGTGTGGTCCGAACCCTACAGTTGTGACTCCCTAGTTGCAGCGATCTCTTGTGCTCTTCTCTTTCTCTTTCTTATGATTTACATGGTATCAGAGCTTGATCCTTAAACAAATCAAGTCCCTCTTCTTCTTCTTCTTCATTGGTTGTTACTGGTTGATCCTAGAGGTCACATCGATTTTCAGAGGGAGTGATTTCATCCCCTAATTTTTGGATTTTTGGAATGGAGGCTTGATTGATTATAACCTCAAGTTATTAATGCAGTAGATTCAAAAAACTAACCCCCAACAATTTATAACCCCAAACAAGACAAATAGGAACAGGAAACAAAGAAATAAGACCATCAAATAAACCCCTAAGGATACAATACCCATACAGGAGCAAAACCAGCCCAAAACCCAACCCGATAGGAAAGAGAAAGACCTGCTATAGAGCTAGGAGAGAGATGTACGCCCAGGTCTGTAGGGCTCCAATTGAGCTGCACTCTTGGGCATAGGTAATCCCGAGGAAGGGTACAAAAACCTAAAAATTTGAAGGACTTCCGACGGTCGGTTTCTGAGATATTCACTTTCTTGAAAATCAGACCTATGAGAGAGAATGAGAAGGATTTTGCAGGAACAACAGCTTATCTACTTTAGAATACCTTCAAGAGAGGATCGATTGATCTTCTTAGAGCGTAGAACCAGTCCCCCAAAGGATCTGCAGGTCAGATCTCAGACTTGGGCAGCAATGGAGGTCAGTTGGCTTCAAGAACAGGAGCTCTTTGGCTGATCGATTATGACTCTTGCAGTTCTGGACAGATTTGGTTCTTCTTGAAGGCTGATGACAATAACAGTAAACAAAGAGAAGAATTGAATGCTGAGACAAAGAAGCAACAAAGGAAAGGTGAGAAAGGAAGTGGCTATCTCAGCCTAGGCTTCTCACCCACAGCTATCCCAGCTGCTCTAAGCAATAAACTACAAATTATCTTTATTCCAATCTGAAATTATGAGTACATAGGTTCCTCTATTTAAAAAGGGTAGAATAAAAATCCTATCATAACTAGGAGCTAGTTTCCAAATAGGGCTAAATACTCCTAGCAGGACTTGGACTCATAACAGGACTAGGACTATAACTCCAACATGTAGTAGGTAACTAACTAGTCATTCACTAATAGAGAAACCTAAACTAACTAAAACTGAAATAACAAAGGAAATAGATTCAAAACAGGACTCTAACTAAACTAATGAATTAAATCATGTTTTCCTACTTTCTACCCATATTTTAGGCCTATTAAAGTGGCCCATTACAAAGAAAACCCATGGGATCAAAGGCCCAACACATACATAACCCAACCTAAGGTTTATTTGCAATAAAATAAGCCCATTAAGTGACTTATCTACATCAATTCTCCCTCTCTTAGAAAAAATTTATCCTTGAATTTTGTAGAATGTGAAAGTGATTATATCATAGTGCACGTCTCTCTTCAAGCCGTAGAAAAATTCAGGTAACTTTTTGATAATAAAGATGTAGTCTAGAATGTGAGGAGCTCAATCTTCAAGATACTTTAATGTGATTATGAACTCCACATGCTCAATCTCAAGGTTTTTAGATGTATCCATGGGGTCGTCCACATGTATGCCTTCAACCACTGTATTCTTGGCCTCCACAATTTCAATCTCAAGCTCCTTAGGATCTTCCTCTTAGCTATTTATAGTCATCACAGTTGTTGTAGTGTCATGTTCCTCAGTCTCAACCTCATTGTCCATTGTAGCAACCTTGTTGCTTTCGAATTCTTCCACATGAGTCCTATTGATGGGAACATCAATGACTAGCTCCTCCTTGAAAATAGGAATTGTTGGAACTTCTTCAACACTAACCTCAACTTCCGACTCTGGTTTACTGCTCGAAGATGTCTTCTCTTGTCGCTCTATTACAATAGAGGTCGATGATTCCTTCATGTTCTTATCAATTGTGGGTGACTGTTGGAAATCTGGTGGAAGGAAGTACATTCTTCGTTCCTGCTTAGATAAGTACATGCCCGCCAACTCATATTGCATCTCGTCCCACATTCTAGGTTTACGTCCTTAAGCTTGAAGTTGCCTTTCACGGACTCTCCATTGTATTCGAACACAATCACTCATTTAGGAACATGCATGTTGGAGTTTTTGTGCCTCTGTTAAGTTGTAGTTGTCAAAGTGCACGTCCAATTCATACACCCATTCAAGGAATTCCCCACGAAAATAATGTGGCTGAGTATTAGATTGGGCACCAATAGCCTCCTTCAACTCTACCACCTGTTTCAGACTCGTCACCTGTGGGTGTCTTTTGGAGACGTGTAGATGTATTCTGATGGAAATCTTGCTGATGAGACTTCTTTGAACGTATGCAAGGAGGTATTGGGTCACCAACTCATACGTCATCTCTTCCCAGGTCCTAGGCTCATGTCCTCGAACTTGAAGATGTTTTTCACGGACTCCACCATTCTCTAGCAAAACCAATCAATCGGGAGCAAGAAAATCGAAATTTTTGTGTCTCTGTCAAGTTATAGTAGTCAAAATACTCCTCCAAAGAATCTATCCAATCAAGGACTTTGCATATATCCCTTTGTCTAGCAAAGTAACAAACTTCTACAACCATCTTCGGTTAGGCTCTGATACCACTTAGTGCAGGAGTAGATTACAAGAAACTAACCCCCAGCAGTTTATAACCCCAAACAAGACAAATAGGAATAGGAAACAAAGAAATAAGACCATCAAATAAACCCCCCCAAGGATACAATACCCATACAGGAGCAAAACCAGCCCAAAACCCAACCTGATAGAAGAGAGAAAGACCTGCTATGGAGCTAGAGAGAGAGAGAGAGGTGCAGCCAGGTCGGTAGGGCTCCAATTGAGCTGCACTCTTGGGCGTAGGTAGTCCTTAGGAAGGGTACAAAAACCTAAAAATTTGAAGGACTTCCGACAGTCAGTTGCTGAGATATTCACTTTCTTGAAAATCACACCTAGGAGAGAGAATGAGAAGGATTTTGCAAGAACAACAACTTATCTACTTCAGAATACCTTCAAGAGGATCAATTGATCTTCTTAGCATAGAACCAGTCCCCCAAAGGATCTGTAGGCCACATCTCAGACTTGGGCAACAATGGGTTCAATTGGCTTCAAGAACAGGAACTCTTTGGCTGATCGATTGTGACTCTTGCAGCTCTGAACAGATTTGGTTCTTCTTGAAGGCTAATGACAATAACAGTAAACAAAGAGAAGAATTGAATGCTGAAACAAAGAAGCAACAAAGGAAAGGTGGGAAAGGAAGTGGCTATCTCAACCTGGGCTTCTCACCAACAACTATCACAGCTGCTCTAAGCAATAAACTGCAAATTATCTTTATTCCAATCTGAAATTATGAGTACATAAGCTCCTCTATTTAAAGAGGGTAGAATAACAATCCTATCATAACTAGGAGCTAGTTTCCAAATAGGACTAGACACTCCTAGCAGGACTAGGACTATAACTCCAATATGGAGTAGGTAACTAACTAGTCATTCACTAATAGGGAAACCTAAACTGACTAAAACTGAAATAACAAAGGAAATAGACTCAAAACAGGACTCTAACTAAATTAATGAATTAAATCTCGTTTTCCTACTTTCTACCCATATTTTAGGCCCATTAAACTGGCCCATTGAAAAGAAAACCCATGGGATCAAAGGCCCAACACATACATAACCCAACCTAATGCTTATTTGCAATAAAATAAGCCCATTAAGTGACTTATCTGCATCGTTATTGGCGGTGATGTGTTGTTGATTTGATTCCAGTGTTTGAAGATAAGATTTCCTCCCAGGGAGAAAATCGATTAAAGGTTTCAAGGTTTTGGTCTCTGCCAAAATCGATTATTGGGATATCTTTCAAATCGGAAGTTTGTTTCCCAAATCGTTTTGGGGTTTTGTTTAGCAACATAGCAAGGACATTCGGCCCAATTTTCAACATAATCTAGAGTCCCTGCAACAAACCGCAGGTGCATTCCTAAACTACCCAATTTAGGGTTTTGTTCTCTAAGTCAATTCTTACTATCTACTGCTTTTGTTGACGCTTGCGGTTAGAGTTCGAGTTTGTGCATCAATTTGGATTGATTAGTGAAGTTGAGTCAATCATTCTTGTGATCTATTTCTCTATCAAAGTTTTAGATCAATTGTCTCCGGAGCAGGGCATAGTTGTCACGGCGCCAAGGCGAACCAAGGCAGTGGAGGGTTGTCTAAGCGCTTAGGCGAGAAGGTGCACGCCTTGAGGCGAACAAGGCAACCAATTGTTATTTTTTATTTTTCCTATTTTCTAACATTATTTATTAAGCTATATATACCTTGTATCATAAAAATCAAGATTAAGCAACATCAAGTCATTAAAAATCAACATTTAGCCATATTAAATGATAAAAAATTAACATTAAGTCATATTAAGTTATAAAAAATCAAAATTTAGAGAAATGCTCTGGTTCTATAATAAGTTTGACTAGTCAAACGATATTATTTTTTCATGAGACTTTTTGTATGAATTATAATATAAAATCAGCTTTCCAACAAGTCTAAGATTACTTAAATCTGAGTTGTTATGACAAAGTTATGCTCCTATCAAACTTATTTTTAAGTGGGCGAATGCTGTTAAAATCGCCTGAATGAAAATAATTTTATGGATATCAAAACAAAAAATTATTTTACCGAACTTTTGGTTTTTAGCAATGTTTTAACATGATAGAATTTATAAAATTTTCATAATTGAGAAAAACTCCAGCATTTAAAAGTTGAAAATCGCCCCTATAACCAAAATCCAGTTTTTCTTCTTAGACTGGGGGGTTGACTTTTTATCCTTTTGAAATTTGATTTTTAAACTATTTTTATTGGATTCAAATAGGGGGTATTTGCTTATTTATGAATAATATCTTAAGTTCTTAAATGATATTTGGCATAAATAAGTACCAAAACACAAGGCGGCATGCAGTATAATAAGGCGACTGTCGCCTAGGCCCCAGGCAAACCGCCTAGACGCCTAGTCGTCACCTTGACAACCATGGAGCAAGGTTTTCTCAAAATCGATTTTTTGTAAGGTTTTGGAAATCGACATTTGGTTCTTATTTTGTGATTATGGTTGAAGCTGAAGTTGAAGCAAAGAGTATTGTTACTGAGGTGGTCTCATCCTCCTCTCATTGGATCACAAAGAAGAAACTTGCAAGAGCTACCAATATTCAACAACGGAAGAAAATTGAGCAGTTAGTGTTGACAGGTCGTGAGCAATAAGGTCATCTTACAATGGTGAAGCCTGCCATAGACACCACATGGGATACTGTTGATGCACGTATTTTGAGACAGTTGTTGAACTCAATGGAGGACTCTATTGTTGATTTAGTTACTCACAACAGTGAGAATATTTGAATGTAACCTATTATGGACAAAATTTGTCTTGAATTTATGAATTGTCTCAAGACTTTATTGGTTGGATCGGAAGGGTCGTCCTTGACTCAGTATTTGGCTAATTTCAAGAGGATGTATGAGGAGTTAAACTCTCTACTTCCTATTAGTGGTGATGTGAAGAACATGCAAAGCCAACGAGAGCAACTTGCAGTTATGAGATTTTTGAGAGGTCTTGGAACAGAGTATGACTTTGTTCATTCTCAGATACTTGGAGGTGACAAAGTGGCATCTTTTGCAGATACCTTTTCCCAAGTTTTAAGGGTATCTCGAGAGATTTCTCATGATCCTACACAAACGGACAACTCTACTCTGGTAACACAGAATCATAATCACGGAGCTCCACGTGATAATGGCAATGGTAATAGCAAGAGGCAACCTACTAGTAACTCTTCCAAATGGTTCAAGGGCAGAAGAACATACCACCATTGTGGCAAACCAGGACACATCCAACGTTTCTGTTGGAAACTTCATAGCAAAACCCTCTCAGAAGCAGTTTGTTGATTCAATCACAGTGGCTAAGCCTTCTCACAATCTGAGGGTAAGATGGTCAAGATGACTAATGAATAATTTTTGCACAGTACAATCAGCTTCAACCTCAAGCTCCTCAACCTTCCACTACTACTTTTGCCCAGATAGGTAATGCTACTGCATGTCTTTCCTCTTTTTCTCGTCCCTAGATAACTGACTAAGGTGCATCCGATCATGTATGTTTTCTTATCCTTAAAGGAATCTTCTACTAATGTCACGTTGCCAATGGTTTAGTTGTAAAAGTCAATGGCACTGGCATAATTTGTCCTAATTCTTCTTTCTCGTTATATTCTATCCTTCATTTGCTACATTTTCCATTTAATCTTTTATTTGTAAACAAGATCACACATGCTTACAACTGCTCTGTAACATTTTCTTCCGACTCGTGTTTTTTAGGACTTTACGAAGAAGAATATGATTGGTAGAGGCCGTGAAGTTGGGAGGGTTTACAATCTTCCTTTTATTGCCTATTCGAGTATTTTAACCCCTCATCAAGTTTACTACTGGCTGGGTCATCCGTCTTTACAAAGTCTACAGAAGTTTGATCCTTGTTTTAGTTCTTTTTAGTTTAAAATGTGAGCCTTGTCAGTTTGGGAAGCTACATCGTGTAAGCTATTCCCTCGAGTCAATAAACAGTATGTGCATCATTTTGTTTTGGTTCATTCGGATGTATGGGATCCTCTTCCTGTTACATTCAAGTTAGGTTTTAAATATTTTATTACTTTTGTTGATGACTATTCCAGAGTTATTTAATGAAAAATCGTTCTAAGTTATTTTCCATCTTTTGTGCCTTTGTTGCTGAAGTTCAAAACTAGTTTAATGTGAACATTAAAATTTTACGTAGTGATAATGCAAAAGCGTACTTTTCTGGTCCTTTTCTCCATTCATGGCTGGTTTTGGAATGACTCATTAGTCTTCATATTCAGATACTCCTCAACCGAATGGAGTTGCTAAAATGAAGAATCAACATTTGATGGAGGTTGCTTAGTCCTTTCTCTTTGAAATGAAGATGGCCAAACATTTTTGGTTTGATGCTATTTTGATTGGTTGTTATCTTATTAATCGTATGCCTTCTTCTGTTCTACGTGGTGGTATTCCTCATTTTTTATTGTTTCATTCTGACCCACATTTTGTTCTTCCACCTAGTGTTTTTGGTTGTGTTTTATTGTGATCATCGACCACGTTTGTCAAAGTTGGATCCTAAAGCCCTTAAGTGTCTCTTTTTGGGTTACTCAATACCCAGAAGGGGTACAATTGTTATTCTCAAGTCCTACAAAAATATTTTGTTCATTGCTGATGTATACTTCAATGAGTCCAAGCCCTACCTGGATGAGTCGTTTGTTCTATCTGAGCTAGATGATTTCCACTTTATATTTGTTCATCATTCTATTCCACAAGTTGCCACGAAAGCAAAGTTGCCACCACTACCTCCACCACCAGTTGTTTAGCAGGTTTATACTCTTCATCCTAGGGAAGCATCAGCACCTCCCATCTCTACGGTACCTACCTCATCGACTTTATCTACAGATCCTACTCTAGTTATTCCTCTATTTGATCTCGATCTTCCTATTGCACAGCTTAAGGGTGTTAGGAGTTGTACCCAAACATCAAATTTCTAACTTTGTGTCTTATTTTGGTTTTGTCGTCGCCTTTTCTTTCTTGTCTTTTGACTATTTCTTGCCATCTTGTTCCCAAATCTATTGCAGAGGCATTATCTAGTCTTGGTTGTAGGACAACTATTGAAGAAGAACTGCTTGATTTGGAGGAAAATCAGACTTGGGATCTTGTACCGTTGCCTAAAGGCAAGTCCGCTGTTGGTTGTTGTCAGTTTATGTGGTGAAGGTTAACCTTGATGGTTCTCTTGCTCGGTTGAAGGCTCAATTAGTTGCGAAAGGATGTGCCCAGTTTATGATGTTGAGCATCTAGATATTCTTTCTCCTATTGCCAAGTTGGCATCTGTTCGTCTTTTTATATCTCCTGCAACTTCATCTCATGAGCCGTTGTATCAAATTGATGTGAAAAATGCTTTTCTTCATGGTGATTTCCATTAGGAAGTATATATGGAACAACCTCCAAAGTTTGTTGCTCAAGGGGAGTCTGGTATGGTGTGTAAGCTTAAAAAGTCCCTATACGATTCGAAACAGTCTCCTCGGGCATGGTTTGGTAGGTTCATTGATGTGGTTCGTGAATTAGGATGTTAAGGTGAGACAATGATCATTCGGTGTTCTATCAGAAGTCTGGTGTAGGGAGGATATTTCTGGTTGTGTATATTGATGATACTGTCATTAATGGAGATGATGATAAAGGAATCCAAAGTTTGAAAGTGCATTTACAGCAACATTTTCAAACTAAGGATCTAGAAAGATTGAAGTATTTTTTGGGTACTGAAGTTACCTAGTCAAGGAAGAGAATCTTGCTTTCTTAGAGAAAATATGTTCTAGATTTGCTTACAGAGACTGGTATAGGAACCAAACCTCTTGATATTCTGATGGATCCAAATGTGAAACTTATAGCGGAAGTAGGTGATGCGTTAGAAGATCCTGAGAAGTATCAAAGGTTGGTGGGAAAGCTGAATCATTTGACTGTGACTCGACCTGACATTGTCTTCCCTGTCAGTGTTGTGAGTTAGTTTCTTTCCTCTCCACATCAAAGTTCTAGAACTTGAGAACGATCACGAGATTAGTCAAGGCCGATACCAATCCAGATCGGCTTGGATCGAACCGTGTCGGACAGATCTGCCCTTGTTTAAAAAAAAAAAAATCAGCATTACAATTTTACCCTTGAACCATACATGTGGATTGGGATCAGAAAGGTCAGGATCAAGGATTGGTCAAGGCCGATACCGTTTTGATCCTTCCGATACTGACCGTTCCGTTCCATTTTTTAAAATCATGCTCCACATACATCCCATTGGGAGGTTGTTGTTTCCATTCTGAGGTATCTCAAGAAGGCTCCAAGTCATTGTCTGTTATACTCTGACCATAGACATGGATGTGTTGAAGGTTTTTGTGATATTGATTGGGCTGGATCTCCTATTGATAGGCAGTCAACCACTGGGTACTTTACCTTTTAGTGAAAACCTTATGGCATGGAAGAGTAAAAACCAGGCTGTTGTGGGCCTTATGGCTCAATCTAGTGTAGAGTATGAGTAGTATGCCATGGCACATGTCACTTGTGAGTTGATGTGGGTGAAGTTGTTAGTGATGGAACTTAGGTTTGAGTGCACTTCCTTTATGCAATTGTGGTATGATAACCAAACTGCTATTCATATTGCATCAAATCTAATGCTCCATAAGAGGACAAAACATATTAAGGTAGATGTCACTTTGTTCAGGAGAAGCTGCAACAGCCAGCAAGGAGTGATCTCCACAAGTCATGTTCCTATAGGGGAACTTACAGATGTTTTCTCTGAGTATCTAGGAATTGGTAGAGTTGATTACATTTGTCACAAGCTGGGCATGATTGACATCTATGCTCCAACTAGAAGGGGAGTGCTAGAAGTTAATACTAATAAGGGAGCGAATCGTGGACTACGGTTAGCGCAAGTCACGATTCCCCCCTCCTAAGGGTATTTTGTTCTCTAGTAGTTATATTAGAATTAGTTAGTCCTTGAGTTTCCTATTTTAGTAATGCTTCCTAGTTTCCTATTTGCGTTATGTCTCTGCATTAGCCAGTCTATATATAGAATGAAGAGGGCAGTCCCAACCCTAGTGCAGCCATATCTTGTTCTCTTCTCTTTCTCTTTCTTATGATTTACATCTTCAATCTCATCAATCACAATCTGAGCATTGTTTATTTCTTTAACTTGATCTTCAACCACTGGATCATCTTCTTGCTCTTTCAACCACTGTTCAGTAAATGAGATACCTTGTTGTAGGAAGCATCCAGTTGTTCCAATGAGGGTAGCGGCTGCCGTCGACACCCCATAAGACGCTCACTGACTATTCGAAACATTCTTGGTTTGCTTGAAGTTCTTGAAAGAAAATATAATTCTAGAATAGATTCATGGTATCTACAGCCAGATTTACCTCTGATACTAATTAATGCAGATTTGAGAGATATATCTATTGGTGGTGGGTTTAATTAATAATCAAAGGAAAATATTCCTAATAAGATGCTGATACAGACCAATCTGATAAAACAGATATAGGAAGATAGAAGGAAGAAGAGAAAGAGAACATAGAACATGACCGGAGGGGGAAAAGACGGAAGAGAGAAAGGAGAGGCAGCAATCTTAACAACAAATCAAATATAATCCATTCATTCAAAAAATCCATAAATCTGTATAGTATTACAAACCTAATTATAAAAGACGAAGTAAACTTACTTTAGGAGTCCTAAACCAAATAACAACTATCCCTCCAAGTTACCTAACAGGAAATTGATAAAATACTTAATTAAAACGGACTCTAACTTGACTACTTAACAATACATAGAAACCACACACTCTTACATGGGCTTATAAAAGATGATCGTTACCACAATAAACCTAAAATTAAAAATCCCAAAGCCCAGAAAAACCATCCATTTGCCAAATAAAATATTTCTAGGCCCAAGAGAACAATATTGAAACATTATGGTTAGAACTTAACATGTAGTATGTTCATAATTTATGCCACATAAGAATATGGATGTATAGACATTTTATACTAGTACCACTTGAGTTGAGAATTCGTCATATTTGGGGATGTTAAGAGATAAAATTAGTTTTTTTAATTAAAATGTAGTGAGGAGTATTTACATGGACAAGTGAAGTCTCTCCATTGTTGTTTTCTAGTTGTCCTTGTTAGCAACCTCGGCCACATGCCTATGATGACGTGGCCAACTGTAATGATGTGGCAGCGATGGCATGGCACGTTCGGTCTCTCCAATGAGATGGCAATAGTGTATGATGGTGTTTGAGTGGTTTGGTTCATCCATGGTCAATGGTGCCGTTTTCGTGCCTGAAATTGGCATTTTTTGCTTAACTCGACTCAGGGGCATTTTCAACATTGAAGATGAATTTTTTGGAAGTCAAATCCAACATGGCTCATTGCGAACATAAAAAGTTCTTTCCAACGCACTCGGATTTGTCCTGCTTCAAGTTTGTAGGAAGAAGTTACAGCTTCCACAATTTTTAGGGGCATCTTCGTCTTTTTTCTTGGTCGAGTCTATTGATGGGTTGTATTGGGAGTTTGTAGAGCATTGAGTCATGATCCATACCCTTTTCATTTCGGATCAATCCGAATCGGTATTAGAGAGTTATAGAGTTTTCCATGAAACCGGTCCGGAAAATCCAAAATTTGGATTGGAAATAGCTCTCGATGTCCAAGGGGTTTTTCAGCTTTTTTCTGAAAAATGAGAGGCTTTTGTGTAATTTTGGAAAATTCTGGTCAAATGGGTCAATAGAGACTTTCAGTATTGTTTCTCTGGATCGGAGGGGCCTTATATGCAATTTATGTGTGGTCTTTTAGAAAGGAACTTGGAAGTCAAACATGCCAATCAATTGAGAGATCAACAACGCTTCTATAATGACATCATCCACTTATGTCATCCATGTTAACGCTCATTCCAGTCCTATGGTTAAGTTTAAAGATCCATTAGATAGATTCAATGGTCTAGATCTGAGGCACCCATAGTGGCTTAGATCTATCAATTGAGATGCGCCCTGCAGCCCCGCACGCTACCCTAACAAATGCCCCTTGGGATTTTCACATTCGCCCAACTTGAAATGGTAACTCTTGATCCAGAAGGCCAAATTGGTCCATTTAAGCTGCTGTTGTTTTTTCGTGCTTTATCCATTGGAAGCGCTAGAACAGAGTTTTGAGCATAATAACCCTTCAGTTTTGAGGGGGGAAGTTCCCCCTTTGTTGGCTAGCCATTGAATGGGTCTTATTGCTTAATGGAGGTTGTTTTTACTCCATTAATGGTGGTTTGAGAAGGTAGTTGAAGAGCTTTGATGGTTCATTGATTCCAAACCAACAGAAGAAGAAAATGGGTTAGAAAAAGGGCAAGGAAATCTCAAGAGAAGTCTCCCCTTTCACTTGTATGCAATATATGAAGTTCATCTAGTTCAAGTGAGATTGAAGAAGTTCCACTAATGTAGGTTCAAGTGGGTTGTTGTGATTGCAAGTATCTACATTAAGGTTTAAGAGGAAATAAAAGGTGAAGAAAAAGAAAGGGGTTTGTGGTCTCTCTCATGTTTTAACGCACATTCATTGAAGAAAGCCAACAAAGAAAAGTAAAAGAAGAAGAGAAGAAAATGAGAAAGAAAATTATAAGAGAAATTATCTCCTTCTCTTGAGTGCATTGTTTATGAACAGCATTTACTTCAAGTGAGGCTCAAATCCACCCTTAATGGAAATTGACAATGGAGGTTGTGATTTGAAGCTCTTACATTGAAAGCAAACAAAAAGTGAAGAGAAAAGGTTAGGGATTGCGGTTCCTCTTGTGTATTGAAGGAGAAGAGTCAAAGGAGAGTTGCTTATGTGCACCACTGTTGAAGTGCTACTGAGAGCTTCTACAAGTGAGAAAACAAAGAGAAAACAAAGAAAAGGAAAGAAAAGGTTAGCTTGGTTGGTTCCCCCCTAAGCCAATGTTCACTTGAATGCTCAAGTTCGCTAGAGAAGGTGAAATTGATAGTACGAATGAGCTCAAGACATCTTCGAGACATATCCGGGACTTCTTTGAACATCTTTGGGTTTCTCAGACAAGGGTTGCAAGCATCCTCTACCCCTGTATTTATTTATATATCATTGTCTGGGTATTTGTATGCATGCTAGTTGTAGGAGAAAGTTATTACTAAATCACGCAACGTTGACTACAATGTAGGGCATCTGTCACATGCCAAATTTATTGTCATTAATTGTTAAGGTGTTTAGTGGGTGCCAGACACTAGGGGTGGGGTGCTCCCTGGCAGTGGGTGTTGCTACTTGAGGCCCGTTTGATTACGTTTCTGCCATTTTTGTTTCAAGAAACGGCAGAAACATAAATTTGTGTTTCTAGAAACAGAGACGGAATTGAAGGTGTTTGATAAGTCATGTTTTTGGAAGTCGATAATAACCACTGAAAGAATGGCCACGAGTCGTTTCCAGAAACGGAAAAACAAGTAAAACTTGTTTCACTTGGGTCCTTTCTTGAACTATAAATAGGTAGAAATTTCAATTTCTATTTTTGAAAACAAGTGAAACGAAATAGTTTTATCAAACACTTTTCATTCCGTTTCTGCCGTTTCCAGAAACGCGTTTCTTGAAACGTTAGCAAACGGGCCCTTGTATTGTCACTGTGTGCGCCCTCCTAGTTCTATGTTGGGTAAACCTGATAATGGGTGCTATCTCTTGTAATGGCATAGTAATACCCCCTTAGTTCTATACTATGAAAATTGGGTATAGGTGCTCCCAACTGTAAGTGCAGTTAAAGTAGTGTCTTGAGTAAATATGAAGGCTTTTCAGTCACTAATCCGGGGAGGTAAGCTTATTGTTGAACCTCGTAAAAATCTCTGTCTTACGTGTGGATTTATTATTTCTATTGTACCGCTTAGAAGTGTGTGGAATGTAAAATGGGTGTGCACACTTGAAAGTGCCTAGAGGCTGAGTGTGCATAGTCTGTGTCAACAGCCAGCTATAGTGTTTGCATGAATTGCCCCATCAGCCCATACGCTTAATAAAGAGGAATGATTGGATACACTGATTCACCCTCCCTCTCAGTGTCTGTCAGGAACGAACACCATCTGATGATGTTAAATCTCTCTCTCTCTCTCTCTCTCTCTCTCTCTCTTCATCTTTCTTTCAAGTTTCCTGTCATAGATGTATTGCAGGTACATAAACAATTTCAACTATCTTAATGACAGGTCAAATTGATGCAGAATTTTACCAAAAAGAAAAACAATTTGATGCAGAATTCTAGCGAGAAGAGAAGATGGGCTTGTTGTTTTGGGCTTGGTATAGTTTATTAGACCCAACTGAACCTATGGTTCAAGTTTGGCTAGTTTCTGTTAGCTTAGTTTGAGTGCCTAATGTGTTATATGGGCTATAGGCTTAGTGTTTTTGAGTTTTCTATCATAATGGGCCAATTGTATAAGCCCATATATTAGGTATTTAGGTCCTACATAGTATTAAGTAGTTAGTTTCTGTTTTTGTAATAGATTTAGTTGCTAAGTCATTAGCAACTTAGTAGTTTCTATTTTGGTTTTGTATCTTTCTTTTTTGTGTTATAGCAACTACACCTTATAGGAAGTTGCTAAAATATTAATGGCAAGCAACATGGTAGCTAAGATTTACTATTCTTGTACAACAAGCATTTAATTTTATAAATAAAGAGAAGGGAAACCCTCCAAATGATTTTGGCTAATGCAATTACTTGTGTTCTCTATTGAGATTGCATGCTACTGTGGTGAATCAGCTGCAACCCTAGTTAGTGAATTCCCCTTTTTCTTTCCATCTTGTTCTCAGTTTCAGCGAGCTACAAGGTGAGAGTGTGGAGTTTGATCAAGGTGATCTGAAACCCTCTTTTATTGAATTCAATTCCTACACTTTTGCTTCCAATCTCTTTGTATTCTTTTGGTTTATATTCTGTCCTTGTTCAACTGATCTTTTTTCTAATTTATGTTCATGCATGTCAGTTGTCCACTTATGTTCTCAGTCTTTTCTTAAATACTCCAGACTTTCACCGTTGGATCAAAAACCCTATTTTGGATGTTCTTCCCTCTTAGGACTACATCTGCCCAAAGTTGCAGCACCATCGAATCTGAAGTTAGTTCATGTTTTCGTAACTTTCAATTTTTTGTTTTCACCAATTTTCTAACTCCACCTCCATTATTTATCAGTTAACCATCGGTGTTTATGATATTTTTTATTTTGATACAAGACCAGCAAGTTAGGCCCAACTAGCCCTATCGCCCAGCTGGTTTTTAGTTATTGAGCGTCTCTATATGTCTGCCCTAGTAATCACTAAATCTGGGTCACTGCTATTCTGTCCTATGGGCTACTTTAGCAAATCTCTTCTAGAAGGTTAAAGGAACATCACAAATTTGTAGAATTCGTCAATTATTTTAAATACACCTCACCTCAGCATCAGCACTGTTTATGATTCTGATTTAGTATCATATGGATTCTACTTCTACTATCTCCCCTTCTATGAATTCAATTCTTCATAAATCCAATCCTCAATTCCTCATTCTCATTTCAAATATATAAATCAGAACCTTATTCTTCTTCTCTAATTTTATCTCTTCCACATTTCTAAATTCTGATACCAAGACTCTGATAAGTCTTCTTAGGGTAGCTCATGAAGAGTAGTTTCGTCTCCTCAACATACTGATAAACAAAGATTAGCTTCATCCTAATTGTAAATTCATTCCTTTTCCTTTTTTTTTTTTAAGAGGATGGTGGAATAGGAATAGGGTCTCTACATTTTTACAGAAATTCTTTACTCCCCTTGATAAATAAGACAACAATTTGTATTGGTCTGGAAATGGCAGAAACCCAAAACAGACATAATGTATAAATTCAATTATCGTAAGATTTCACAAGTTCACTAAATCACAAGGGAATCACAAGACAGCCTGGAGACCTGTAAGTGACCATATCCTTTCTGTCATTTTTGCTATCAAAAACTCAGCAGATAGTACAGCCTTGAGGACACTCATTGAGTCCGGCATAAGAAACAAGGGGTTGGGAAAGAAGTAGAACGATTCATTTTCTTTCATTATGATTAATGAAACAGAACATTGAGTTACCTCTCTAAGGGAATCCTGATTCCAGAACAGCTCATCCTCCTCAATCTCCTCGTCAAGCAAATTGGTCATCCTAATGGCGAGATAAAAAGAGAAATTTTACACAAATATATTTTTCACATTTAAAAAATAAAAATGTAAAAGGAGGCAGCTTCCATCTTATAATATGATATATAAGAGGCCTTATGCAGCTACACGGAATATGTCTGATTGTCTGAGCCAGTTGTATCAATGAACTAATAACGCATTTCCGAAATCCCCAAAGTAAGCCACATATAATCACCATTTTGACATCTTCCAAACTGTGTTGGTAGCATGCTCTGTTGCTTTTTTATGATAATCCAACAGAATCTAAGTGGAAACATGTATATTAAAATTCAGCAAAAATTCATCATTTTAAACTACAACACTCTTTAGAAATTTATATCAGTACATCAAGAATAACAGGTCAACAAAACTTTCCCGAAAACCAATTATTCTAGTTCTCTACATTAATCTCAAAAGAAATGGAGAAAACCGCAAGCCAATTTCTTGTGCAGAACCACATCTTCACACCGTTATCAGTTCTCATCACAAGTGAATATCATCCATGTTGTTAATATGATGTGAAATACAATGTCATTCCAAAAATTCAAACTATGCCATATGGAATTCAAGATCGATAACTTTACCATCCAAAACAAGGGTTTATTTCGGGTTCTTTTGAAATGAACGATTTTAAATGCAATAGCGTGCATAAAAAACCATGCAAGTTTTGATTCAAGAATACCAGTCAACTTGAGGGACTAGGGTTTCGAGTTCTACCTTTTCCCTCTGGTTGCTCTTGAAGAACGTTCCAGAAGAACAGGTTCACCTTCGCGCGAGGAAGCCATGAGTTTGTTGGTACTGCTATGGTTGATTCCGGAGAGCAAACATCAATAGAATCAAGAATTGGGAAACGCAACCAAATGCACCAATAGTTTTCTCTGTTCTCCTAATTTTTTTTTTTTTTTCTTTTATCACATTCCAATCCGACTCATGCCATGAAACCCGGATCAAAATCGTCTACGGGAGTACATCGGGCAGAGACTGGCAGTGATGCCTTCGGCCCTCGACATCTGTTAAGGACAGGTGGACGGTAGGATTGAACGAATTCCGCACCTAACTGTTCTTCATCTCCCATTCGAAGCACAAAGAGTCTCCTCCATTTCTGCAACTACGATCTTCTCTGTGGGAGGAATCCTTCTTTGGAAGGAAAGAAGTTGTTGCTCCATCTCTACAATGAAGAGAATGCCCGAGGCTGAGGGCAGTGAGCGTGAGTCTCTTTGTGAGTCTAATGTGATTTCTTACCCTTTATTTTTAGCGTGTGTCACTTTCTGAGTCTAAATCTCTTCAGCAGCCCCTCTTCTCTACAACCCTTTTCCTCCATCTCTCCAATAGCCCTCTTCTTTGCAACAGTCTTATAAGAGATACTTCAAAGCTCTTATCTGGTTTGTTTTCTCTACCTCTTGACATCTAAGCTCCTAATTAAATGTTGGAGTTGAGCTATGGCTTTCTTTCTTCATTTTTATCATGGCTTTTGTGGTATATTTAGCTAATGATGAGGAAATGTTTGATGTTTGTTATATGTATGCAAAGTTATAGATTTGCAATGTTTGCTACATTTACCTAATGCAATCGTTCTTTAATAAATTGTATTGGATGATTGATTTTCATCGTAATATGATGATTGTTGATGGAATTTTGAAGGAAGATGCAAATGAAATCTTTTACTTTCTAATGTTTTCCCACAAAAATTAAATAGACGAGTAGTTGTTAAAAGATCAAATCCACACCACACCCAGCCCTTGTCAACCCTACTCAAACCATTTGACCATGCCCCGAACCTCTGAAAAGGTATCCCTTCCGGTGACCCTAGTAGGTTATCACCACCAGAGAGAAATTCTCCTACCATCTCTATTTTCCTTAATGTAAGCCCCATGGCAAATCATTTGATTAGCCCCTGAACGTCTGAAAATTATTCCTTATAGTCACCCTAGCACTACCAGAAAGCAATTCTCATGTAGGTGAATCTTTAGCTCAAAATAGAAGACCACCTAGGGTTTTACCTAGGTTATGATGGTTCGAATCCATCAAGATTCTTGGAATTCTAAATATTGTCTATGATATTCATATTGTCAAGTCATTGCTAGGCATCACCAAGATGACTTGGTTTTCAAGCGGTTTGCTTGGGATCTAGGTTTTTTTATATTAGTTATTTCATTTACTTAAGATATTATTCATAAATAAGCAAATACCTCCACATATAAATCCAATAAAAATAATTTCAAAATCAAATTTCAAAAGGATAAAAAAGTCAATCCCTAGTAAAAAAAAAAAAAAAACTAGATTTTGGTTATAGAGGTGATTTTTAACTTTTAAATGTTGGGGTTTTTCTCAATATTTTATAAATCTTATCGTGTTAAAACATTGCTAAAATCCAAAAATAGCCCAAAAGTCCGACAATATAATCTTTTGTTTTGATATCCATAAAAGTATTTTTATTTAAGCAATTTTAACAACATTCGTGCACTTTAAAATAAATTTAAATAGAACATAACTTAATCATTACAACTCAGATTTAAGTAATCTTAGATTTGTTGGGAAGCTAGTTTTATGTTATACCTAGTACAAAAAGTTTCATGTAAAAATAAAATCATTTGACTAATAAAAATTATTATAAAACAAGAGCACCTCTCTAAATGTTAATTTTTTATGACTTAATGTTGATTTTTTTATGATTTGATGTGGTTAAATGTTGATTATTAATGACTTGATGTCGATTTTTTATGATACAAGGTATATATAGTTTACTAAATGATGTTAGAAAAGGGGGAAAGATCTTATGGAAGTTCGATATGCCCATAAGGTGTATGTCAATTTATCGGCCCAATCTTTGTGGCTCTCAGCCATCTTCTGAAGGATCATCTTCATATTTTTGTAGGCTGCCTCCACTGGCCCATTGGTCTGTGGTCGATAAGTGGTAGATCTATGCCTCTTTATACTAAATTTTGTACAAATCTTGTCAGTTTTGCCCCATAAATGAGATCATTGATCTGATAGCAACTCATGTGGTACTCTATATCGACAAATGATATTTTCTTGGATGAACTTTGCTACTTTGGCAACTGCAAGCACTGAGAATGATTGCACTTCTACCCATTTGGTCAAGTAATCTATTGCCACCAAGATGAAATTGTGCCTATTGGATGCCTTAGGATGAATCATCCCTATGACATCAATGCTCCAAGTAGAAAATGGCCAAGGAAAACTGAGCAAGTGTAACTCTGTTAACGGAATGTGTATGATGTTTACAAAAATCTGGCATATGTGGCATTTCTTGACCCACGTAATCTGCTTTCATCGTATTCCAATAATACCACAACCAAAGAACCTTCTTTGTTAGCATTATTGCTCATGTGGGGTCCACAAAGGCCTTAGAGAATTTCTTCCATGATGATTCTTTCTTGTTCTTTATATACACATAAAAGTTGTATCCCATCATAGGATCTCGTATATAGCAAATCTCCTTATAGGATAAATTGGGTGACATATTTCCTCAAGAACTTCTTTTCTCCCTTCGTGGCTTCAGCTGGGTACCTTCTTTCTTTGATGTAATCAATTATGCGGGCAAACCATGATCTTCCATCTATTATTTGGGCATTCACAGTACTTTGGTATATGGGTTTATCTCTTCCTTTAACTATAAATGGTTGGACCCGCGCCATGGGATTGTGTTCTACTATGAATACTAATGTGGCGAGGGCATTCAAAAATTGGTTGTTGTCGCTCTTTGGAAGTATTCAAAAGAGATCTCCTCTAAGTGCTTGATCACCTCCTCCAAGTGTTCCTGGTATGGTTTTAGCTTTACATCCTTAGTCCTTCATTTTCCTTGAGTTAGGCAAATGAGGATGGTTGAGTCACCATATACCTTGATTTTCTTCACCCTAATGGTTAATGTTATTTCCAATCCCAATGCACATGCTTCATATTTGGCAATATTGTTGGTGTAGGGGAAGTCGAGATGAAAGGATGACGGCAAATATAATCTATTAGGAGTATTACTAAGAGTATTCCCGCACCGCATCCCTTTTGATTAGATTCCCCATCAAAGTATAATTGCCATTCACTGATGGCTTCTTCTTTGATTATTGCAATTCACTCATTTGGGAAGGCATCATCCAAAATCCTTTCATCTTCCGTAGGGTGAGTGGCCAAATGAACTACTATCACATGTCCCTTAATGGACTTTTGAGTGATGTAAGTGATATCAAACTCAAATAATAACAATAGTCATTGAGCTATCCTCCCTGTCAAAGCTGGCTTCTCAAAAAGATACTTGATTGGATCCATCCTTGAGATTAGTCGAACTGGGTATGCCACCATGTAATGCCTCAACCTCTTTGTTGCCCAAACTGATGTTGTGCAGGTCTTCTCTAGAGATGTGTATCGTGTCTCATATTCCAGGAACCTCTTGTTTAAATAGTAGAAAGCTTATTCTGCTCCCTTTTCTTTTTTCCTTTGAGCCAACAACTATTCCATGGAATTTTTTCCGACTGATAAGTACAACAAAAGAGGTTCTCCAGCAATTGGTGGTACCAACACTAGTGGATGTGCCAAGTACCCCTTTATTTTTTTCAAATTCCTACTGATATTGCTCATTCCATTCTTTAGGTTGACTCTTTTTCAGTAATTTGAAGATCGGCTCATAAATGGTGGTTAATTGAGCTAAGAACCAACTGATGTACTAGATGTCGCCGAGGAACCCTCGTATCTCCTTCTTTGTTTGAGGTGTGGGAATCTCTTGAATCACCTTGATTTTGATAGATTCGACCTCAATGCATCACTCACTTATTAGGAAACCTAATAATTTCTTGGTTGTTGTGCCAAATACACATTTTGGGGGATTCAGCCTCAGTTGATACTTTTTTTCCTCTCAAAGAACTTCCTTAGGGCGGGGATATGCCCCTGCCGATCCACTGACTTTACTATCATATCATCCATATGGACTTCCATTTTCTTGTATCATATCATAGAGAATAGTTGTGGCCACTCTTTGGTAGGTTGTTTCGACATTCTTCAGCCCAAATGGCATCACCTTATAATAATAAGTTTCCCATGGGGTAGTGAAAGTCGTCTTTTCTCTGTCCTCAGGGTGTATGCTTATTTGGTTGTATCTTGAGAAACCATCTATAAATGACAACAAGGCGTGTCCAGTCGTGTTGTCAACGAGTACATCAATTTGGGGGCAATGGGAAGTTGTCTTTTAAACTGACCTTGTTGAGATCTCGAAAGTCTATACACATCCGCACCTTCTGTATTTTTTGGGAATGGAACAACATTTGCCAACCATTGGGGATATTCCACAACTTGCAAGAAGTCGGCATTCCATTGCTTTAATATTTCTTCCTTGATTTTCTCACTCCATTCAGGATGCATTCTTCTGGGCTTTTGCTTGATGGGTCTTACATCAGGGTAAATCAACAAGTGATGTTGCACAATGGTTGGATCAATCCTAGGCATATCCCCATAGGACCAAGCAAAAACTTCCATGAATCCTTTGAGGAGACTTGTTACCTATGTCATTTCTTCATTATCTTGGGTAGCTCCAATTTTTACCTCTCAAGGGCATTGGTCTTTTCCCAAATTAATGACTCGAGTATCCTCATGGATGGGTTGGATTTTTCAGGCTTGCATTATTTTATTATATTATGACATTTATTAAGATCATCATCAGAAGGCAAATCATACTCGGAATCAAAATTTTCATTGATGTTCAAAAGAGGAGTAAGGAACTCAACATACATGAACTTTGACTCATTACTAACAGGAAGTAAAGAGTCAGAATCAATAATATCATATGACTCAACAATGGACTCAAAGACGGACTCAATGCCTTCTTTAGTGATATTTAGACCGGTTGACTCTTGGATATGAGTGAACTCGAAGTTGTCTCCAACAATGGTCTAATTCTGTAGTGGTCCGTTGGCCCTATGGATCAACAAATGTGGTAGCGGACCCTCTTCTTCCGTGTGGCAACTGCTGCTATGTCGACTCCTTTGGTCACAAAGACGAATTGGCTGACCTCATGGTCTTGAAAATCAAACTTCGTGAGGGATGAATCCAGATTGAGGCTACTCAAGTCTTTGGCAATGAAATCAAGCTTTTTTAGATGGCCATTTGAAACTGTCCCAGCTCCTTGGTCGCATCTCAGTCCGTTATCTCAAACCTTCCCGTTATAATTGGTCCTTGCACAGTACACACATGACATCAATCTCTTTGCTCTCCTTTCCCGGGCATAGGCACTTTGCCCGTGGGATGGTCTGGGCTTCAGTTCATGCAACTCTTTTGTATGTATCTCTTGAAACAGTGAGCAAATATGCCTTTTTATATCCTCAGGTAAGTGTAAGCACCAAACCATCAATCTATTTTTATATCATTGTCACTCCTCTACTCTTCCTTAAGATCTTCATTTTCATTGGCTTCTTCATTATCATTGATCCCCTCTGCATCCAGATGTTCATAATACTCTGAATGTACAATGGAATATCTCCATAGGATGAAAGTCTGCATCATACCCTTGGAGCTCATTGACTATATTATCTGACTCATTCTCAGCATCACTTGTTATATTGATTAGATAAGCCTATTCTTTGATTTGTTCTCCAACTACTAATGCCAAAACTGCCCTGAGTAATTCATCTGTTAATTCTTTAATCATCGGCATAGGGTTCTTCTCATGCTGGACTAGATGCATCAATGAAGTGGGATTCTTCCTTGTCCCTTCTTCCTCCAAAACATTCACTGAACCTATTAACAATGCAAAATCTGGAGGCCTTGACAATGTGAGAATGTCACTCCAACTGTAGCCATCTACCCATCCATTCTCGGGCTCATGAAAGATGGGACCTTATGTGGGAGGTTGGATAAGGGGTGGGATGATATGAAGGGGATGTTATGTGGGAGGTTAGATATTCTAAAGGTGATAGTTGGTATACGAGGGTGATGAAGGATATGATTTTGGGTGGTACGATGGGGATTCAAGTAGTGGTGGCAAAGGTAAATGATAGGAAGGGTTCGTGGAGGTGTAACGAGTAGATATGAAGAGGTATGGAATGTTGGGACTTCAGATGATGGTGAGGATGGTGGAGGACTAGGTGATTGAACTATGAGTCCCAATACGCCTTCATTAGTGGCCCTTGAGATTCTTTCAGCTTTTGTGTTATTATACATGCTTTGTTCCCCATTATCTTCCTGTACACAGGAATTCATGAGAAATTCATGAGACCTTTCCTGCTCTTAGGCCAGATGAGTTGAGTTGGATCTTCTTGAGATTCCTCATCTTCCAGTGCATTGATTGTCCCATGATCTTGGAGACGATTGGTTGTGACATTAATAGCTTGCTTGACTTTCATTTATATTTTCCCGTTATCTACCAAATCCTAAATGGCATGTTGCAAATTAAAGCAACATTTTGTGGTATGGCCTTTCTGATTATGGTAGGCACACAGTTTATGTTCCCTATACCAAGATGGCAAGGGATTGCTGACTGGCTTGGGGGAAACTGTGCCGAGGAGGCCTTGCTTCTTTAATTTCTCATAAACTATTGTTAATGTCATTCCCAAATTTGTGAACTGCCTCTTTGGTCGGGGAACTCTTTGAGTTGGGCGATCGCTTGTATCACAAACGACTGAGGGTAAGATGCAGTTTTTAAGGCTACTGGACTGTGTTCACTATACCTCCTTTTAGACCTTTGCCTCACCCAAACTTTGCACTCTCTTCTGAGTCCTAAAAAAACTACTTGATACTGGGCATCCCTTAACAACTTGTTTATGATGCGGGTGTGCGTGGCTATCAGAGTGTCAAATGTTTGCAAGTGCTGATAATAAAGGACCTCATAGTATGGTTTGGAGAGGTTCTCAATTAACATCTCCACGTGTTTCGATTCAGAAAGGCGATCTGCCATTTTAGCAGCATTGTCCTGAAACCTCATCAAAAATCTTGTAAACCCTTCGGCATAGTTTTTAAGGCGCTGGTAAGCCTTACCAGCGCCTTGGCGCTGATGCAATCTAGAGATGGTAAGGCAGTACTCCACCTTATGTGAAGTGGCGCCTTATGGAGTTTTTTTTTTTTTTTTTTAAACACATCTTGATGAAGATTCAAAATATAGATTTTTTATTAGAAGGTGTATGATTTTGTTAACACTTGAGATGTATGGGATCAGCTTTACTCCACGAAAAATAACCAAAACAAACAAAACAAAAACATTATTCACAAATAGGGTTTGGATTTTGTCAAGGGTTTTAAGAAAGGGCTTTGAGAAGGAATCAAGGAACAAGGAAGAACCACTTATCTAGGCGACCATTTTGCTCCGGCAGCGGTGAGCTTCATTCTTCTTTGACAGGAGTAGAAATATAGTGGATGACCTTAGGGCTTAGTCACTCATTTTGGCATCACAGAGGTAAGTATAATAAATACTTGTATTTTTTATGTCTTCTTTTCTTTATATTTATAATTTTGTTTCATAATTATGTATTTATATTATATGTTAATATGATTGACGATTGATGATTGATGATTGATGATTAATGAAGATGAACTTAGTTTATTCACTTTATTGATTTGTTTTCTTGATGAATATCTTACATTGGTATGAATATGAACCTTTAATATTTATTTAACATATGAATAATAGGATTCAACTAGGATTTGAGCCAAATAGATTGGTTTTATAAAAAAATTACACATGAACGCTTTAATCAATAAGGCGACGCTTTATTCCCGCCTTATCGCTAAGGCGCTCCGAAAGACCCTCAAACACCTCCGTCGCCTTACCACCTTAAAAACTATGCTAGGATTTGAGCCAAATAGATTGGTTTTATAAAAGAAATTACACAGGAACGCTTTAGTCTATAAGGCAAT
>NW_024868169.1:93271-153583 GCF_013358625.1 Macadamia integrifolia
TCACACCAGAGTAACAAGATTCATGAGACTTATGTGCAGCTACTAAATAGCTCCTAATTTGTTAATAAATCTCCCCACCACTGTCTGCGAATGTCGTAGCCTATTTGCGAGTTGAAACACTAATCTTGAGCCACTTTTATTGCTAAACACTTGGGCAGCTCAGCCCCATAGACTCACCACCACTAGATTGTAGGAGTTCAGTTTTTTATTAATCCAAGTACACCATATGAAGTATTATAGTGTGTGGGTGTGGCATTGAGAGATGCATGATAGGAGCATACAAAATCCAGAAATAATATGAAATTAACTCAAATTCCTTGATATAAACAGTTTAATGAACAAATGCTTTGTAGGACATAATTTATTTATAACTGTCAGTTTACCTAGGTTAGCATCTTCCAAGAGGATTTCCTTGTAAGAATCAACTAAGTGCCTTCCTGAAGAATAACTCTAGAATGTCAGATCTTCTCTTCATTGCAAATTTCCTTTTTATGGCTGTTTGGTTTGGCTTGTTCAAAAAGGAAACCTTTTGGCACTTCGATAGTTTTAGTGAAATATTTAAATGCAAGTGTTTACTAATATACAACAACTCAGCTTTATTCCAACTAAATGGGGTTGGCTACATGGATCTTTGCCCTCCAATCAGCTATATTCAGCATCATAGGCCTAGGCTACGCATGTTTTTCCTCACCACTTCTCCTAAAGTCATTTTAGGACTAGATATACAATTGCTAATATAAATATTTTAGAAAAAAACAAGTAAATAAATAAATATTGAATTAAGATGAATAAAATATCACCTATACAAAACATTCATAAATATACTGGGGTTGCAAAGGTGGGGAACCCCTAAAATAGGCTTAAAAGTGTGTTCATTAAGTTTATCTATAATGGGATTCATTTTAACCCAAAAACCATTTAGAATGCAAATCTGCAAATTCGTCAATTTCAACTAAAAACACAACAAATTAACTGACATGGCCAAAATTACCACAATATTTAAAACAAAAAAGTATTTTCTTTTGGCCACTGAAATGAAATATTTTCTGATTTTCCCGCCAAAACAAAATGAAATTTAATACTAAGGACATTCTACCAAATGCATCCCAGCTTCTAAAGGGATTAAAGAACTCCATGTCATTCTTGGTACATGGGAAAGAATTCTTACCAACTCAATGAGAAAGGAATATCAAAAGTCGAAAACCAACTTGAGCTTGAACTCTGTGATGATGGAAACACTGAGCTCAGAAACATGCAGATTCCAGGGATAAGGTGTTCGCACTTGGAAGAATGATCAGCAGTTATGTCAAAATGAGAGTATTAGACCACATTTGCATTAGAAAACAGTTAAAATATCGATCAATTCCTAGGCAGCACTGCTGTCTACAACATCAACAACAAAGCCTTAATGCCTTACAACAACATCCAAAAACCTTATCCCAACTTAATGGGGTCAGCTACATGGAGATTCCAAGCAAGGACGAGTGCGAGTTCCATGCAAAAAGATTGACGGGTTATGGCTAATTATAATAAGTACCGGCCGTCAACCTGACGCCCTGTCAAACAATGCATCTCTCCCCCCCCCCTTCTTTCGTGACAGAAAAAGAAGCATGTTCTTAAAGGATGGGCATTTCACAGGACAAGGCACCAATAAAATGGTGGCCGATTTAATAATGGAAGTCAATAAAGTCCTAATGATCCTGTTGAGACTTCCCAATCGTTGGTGGTAGGTAGTGTTCTTGATGTACTCTAGTTTTGTATTCCTTGCTCCGTCATGAATACAACAAACTCAGCCTTATCCCAACTTAATAGGGTCGGCTACAAGGATCCGAGCAAAACAAAGTAGGAAAACTGAGGTCCAAACAGTAAGGAGAAACGAAGAATATTACAAAAGATAAATGAGAAACGAACGAGAGACGAAAGAAAGAGGATAGAGGCACAGACCAGCAAGTTAGGAGAAACTCATCTAAATGGGGTTGGATAGGAGCCCTCTAGCAGGCTCTATCGAGGTCATACTTGGGACAAGACGTAGACAATGCATGTCCTTCCTCAAAACTTCTCCTATGGTCATTTTAGGCTTGCCCCTAGATCTTTTAGCCTTTAATCATAATCATATCACTCCTCTTTATTGGGGTGCCCCTAGCCTCCGTTGAACATGAGCATACCACCTCAAACAACTTCCCCGGAGGTTGTCATTAATCAGGGCCACTCCCAAGTCAGCTCTAATACGTTCATTCCTTACATTATCCTTCCTAGTTTTTCCACACATCCATCGTAACATCCCCATCTTTCCTAGTCATAGCTTCTCTATATGACACTGCCTTATTGCCCAACTGATGCAGTTGCACGATGGACTTAGAAACAATTTCTTTTGTATTAGTTAGTTTTTAATTTTAGATCAGTTTCCATTTTCAAGTAGTTTTCATTAACTATTTGATTTTTCCTTTATATTAGTCATGTAATAGAGAAGAACTCAGTTTTGAGATTTGAAGTTTTTGATGAATAGAGATTTGATATGAAAACCAGGGCTGCCGTGGGTTGTTTTCCCCCTCCCTGACTCTCTGAAATCTTCTCTCCACTCTTGTTTCTTCTTCTTCTTCTTCTTTTTCCCTGCTCTCTCTCTGTTTCTGAGCGATGGTTGCAGCCCCAAATAAGTGGGTCGAACTCCTTCATTCTTAAACTACTTGGACCAAGCCCTTGATCGAAGGTTTCCTACCTACAGGCGACCAAAAACCTGGAGTATTACATCCAAGACTTTGTTCTGTTCTGAGAAATCAAACTCAGATTCAGATCTGGTTCTGAAACTCCTCCTGTCTTCTTCTTCCTTGCTGGTCTTTATTCCTGTTTGTTATACACCTAGCTGGCTGCTACTCTGTTCCTGGTGGTACATCTGAGAGAAGTTCTTGCGGCAAACGTCATCACGAACCCATCCATCGGTTCTGGAACTTTCGGCGAAGAATCTTCAGTCCTAGGCGACCTAACCCCTAGGATCTTGTTCTCTGAAAAACTTCCTGGTACAAGATTGGAACTCGAAATCAGAGCTGGGTTTCCTTTCACCACCCAGATTTGTTTCAGCATCACCTTGGTTGAATAACCCTTGGAGTTTGGAGCTATGTTCAGTTGATCCTTGGGGCCTGAAGATTATGAAGTCTTACCCAAGATTTCAGATCAAAAGAAGCCCTGTTTGCTGAATTTTGCCCTCAAACCGGTTCTGGTTTCGTGAGCTGCTCCGCCTCTGATTTCTGTCTAGAGGTTGAAGACAACCCCCAAACAGAATCGTGGGTTTGTTTAACCTATTTAGTAATTTAATCCTTTATTCCTCCATTGCCCTTCCCCTTATCTAGTTATTACCTTAAGTATCAGTTTACCCATCTTTCAAGGAATACCCCTCCCATCTTGTACGTTGCTTTTTCCCATTGATAATTCCTCTTATGTTCAAGTTATCATCTATTTACCATTTTGCCACCCTTTATTAGAAACTTCAAGTTATTCACAATTCTGCCACTTTTCTAAAAAAAAAATTCAGAATAAGCCCTTATATTAAAGTTTTTAGTTCTAGAACTACCCCAGCTGTCATATAATTATTTCTAAGACCCTGCTTGTTTCTGAAATTACAAGAATACCCTTCAACCATTACATTGAGCTTCTTCGTCATTCTGGTGGGCCCTAAGTGATCCAATCCCTGATTTTGGGAACCCGGATCCGCATCACCAACATTCCGGGCCCCATACATCATAGTTAGTCGAACAACAGTCCTATAGAACTTCCCTTTAAGCTTTAAAGGAATATGTCGGTCACACAACACTCCAATTGCATTTCTCCACTTCATCCATCCCACTTTAATTCTCTATTAAACATCATCCTCTATGTCACCTTTTTTATTTATGGTTGACCCTAGATATGTCAAATAGTCACTTTGCGGTATCTCTTTCCTCAATTTTCACCGTGTTATTATTCTTCATAGTGTGACTGAAGAAATTTTCCAATAATCCTTTCCATTGAAAGCATTGAGACTGCCCATCTACAACTATCAGTCAACAATTAGAGATCACTGACCAAATCAGCGTTATTTTAATTAATCAACAACTTGCTATTGTGGCTGGTAGTTTCTAAGAATACGAACAACAATGAACTTAGCAGTGATAGAATAATGCAGAGCTAGGTCATTGGTGTCCCAGTCTACAGTAGGATCCAGGGTTTTAAGTATCGGTGTGTATCGTACCGTATCATCCGATACGTATCCGTATCGGCCCTTACTAATACGATACATTGAATTTTTAAACCCTTTCGTATCAATACATATCCTACGATAAGCGCTGATACACCACCGATACTCACCGATACGTACCGATACTCTATGAAAAAATAAAATCGAGTGAAATGTACGTTTCGATATGTATCAGTATGTATCGATATGTATCGACCAATACATACCAATACGGTACGATACGTACCGATACAATGGCCAAGTTGGGTCATTTTTCAAAAAAAACACGATTTTTTGAAGGGTTTTTGTTCCAAAGTTGCTGTCAGCCATATTTCTCTCTAACTAAAGTGTAAATCAAGGTTGGGAACAAGGATTTTACATTTATGGGACAACTACAAACCTTGAATTCTTAGTGCGATACCCTCAATTTAGTGTTTATGCATAACACATGTTATCAATAGCTTTTTTTAACAAATTTTTTATGCAAAAGTATATAAAAAAGTGTTTCCTATCCATTTATGTATGTATCTTTAGCATATCTTAGCATATCTCCGATACGATACGATAACCTTCAATACGTATCTTAATTTTGGCCGACCGATACGGCGACCGATACTGATATTTTAATCCTTGGTAGGATCACAAATTTGGATAAACAGTAGGGAAAAAGCTGTTGATGGAGCCGAGACAGTTGACACACAGGACACTGATACCTGAGTATATTTCAAAGGAAGTATTCTGTCACAGTAATAGATTAGTATAACATCCTTCAAACTCGGCAGAACAGAAAGTGAATAAATCTAAGAATTAGAGCCTGATGCAGAATTAGAAACTAACCACTCAGACAAACCTCCCAATCGAGGGTAGGGTACCAGGAGAGGAATTAAGTCCTCAAAATTACAGCCACATCTAACAGCTGGATCAACAGATATCAAGGAGACTCAGAAATTAAAAAGTACGACTCAAAATGGAAACTCGTAAACAATAGCCAAATAGATCAGGCTGAATCTTCCATCGAAGGTGAAGGCCAGAACGGAAATTTCCCTAAATCGAAACTAAAGATGATGATTGGATACTTGGATCTGAGATTTACTGAGGTTGAAGTCTCGCTGCAGAAGACACCAGAATAGCAGAGCTGCAGGAGTGGAAATTGGGCCTAAAATGTTTCAGTTTCTGTGACACTCGATTGTACAGTCTTCTAGGGCTCTCCCAGCAGCAACAACGATGGAGAATAGTGATTTGATTCTTTATCAGATACCAGATTGTTGCAGAATATTAAAAAAGGCTCACCCAGCAGCAACAACAAAGGAGAATAGTGATTCGATTCTTTCTCAGACACCAGATTGTTGCAGAGTATTAAAAAATAGAAACAAAAGGATTAAAGGGGAAGAAGAAGGGAAGGGATATGACCAAGGGCCCGCACCTATGACCTTGGCCATCTATCACAGACCTTGGTATCTCACCATTGCTTCTCACCAAAGATGAATCACACAGCACAAAGCAAAGCTTCTTTTTTTCATTACTCAAATCGTTGGTAGTGGGTATAATCCTCTACTCTTCATTTATAACTTCATGGAAACCAGCAAAACAGGAAACCCCAATGTGCTGTAGGGTGGTTAATCTTTTACAACTCAAGTATTCTTCAAAATAGAAAGCTAATCTAGAATATTACAAAATAAAAACTACCTTCTTAATCCTGTATATGGCTTAAATCCATAATATTTGGGCTTATAGAATCATCCCATGACAATAGTAAAGCCCATTGCCATACAACCCATTGAGCACTCAAATTAAGCCTATTAATCCATTCTTGGTCCAATTTGATGGCATTATTTGTTGCTGGCCTTCTTACTACATCATAGAATATTCACTACTCAGTGGAAAATAAAAATGGAATCGAACAAAGTGAGACAGGTTAGCATGCATTGTCCAGTAATATAGAGATAAGATGACGAAAGTCATACCAAATCTCAAGGTCAATTTTTCCCATCTGGAATGATCTTATGCAGAATAAGCAACAACATTTTCACAGGGAGGATAGCTATTGAGAATTCAAATAAAGGCATACATCAAGAACGGAGGAGAAAATGGTGGCCATTGCAGCAGAAAAATAAGAACCCTAAAATTAGTTATTTTTCTCCAAGTTGCTTGAAGGTTCAAGCCACGATTAGTTATTTGACAGACCACATTCTAGCACAAGTGCATATATAAAAAAGATCCCTTTCAGGGACTATGGAGCCTGGCAGTACGCGAAGCACAACAACTGAGGCGGTTTCAGTGCCCAAGATATCCCTGCCATTTTTTGGCCCAACATCCTTTCCTGTCCCAACACTATTGCCTCAGAACATAAGCTACATAGCTCCACAAGACTATATCTCTATCAAGTATTAACAAAACAAGTTTCCACAAGATTTATTACTTAACACATAAAATCTAACCATATGCTAAACATGTAAACATAGACATCCTCTGTTAAACCTAAAAATTATAGGTACCAACTACCGAGAAAGAACTTTTAAAACTAATACATAAATATCCAATAGTAATTATTGTGAGAAATGCATGTGTGATTATTATGAAAATACCTGAACAATGTTGATTATAGCCATGAGAGACATACGAAGCCATGCCAAGTCGGCCGATTCTTTTGCATCCTCTCGAGCTACCACAGCAATGGATACAATCAAATTTTTTATAAGCTCAGGACTTAACATTGCTTTACTTGCCAGTAAACCAACTATCATCAATGTCCCAGCCTATACAAAGCGGTTAAGTTTTCTCAGAAGCAGAACAAATAATCATAATCTGAATTTATCAACACCATAATGAATAAACCCATCAAGTTATAAAACCAAATCAAGAAACATATAAATTTAATTAAAATTGAAATGAAAATTAAGCAAAAGAGATAAGCTAAAGCTAGAGATACGCATCAGGTAAACTACCAAATTTCATTGATATAATTTTTAACAGAAAATGTTAAAAGCAATACAAAATTTATAGATTTCAATTAAAATTAAATATTCTACAAGATATGAATTAAGAATTAACAAACACTTGAGATTTTTAGAACGTATATAAGCTTACCATTTTATTATGTTTCTAAAATCTAAATTAAGCGCTTATACCTTCATACTTAAATATATGGCCAGCACTATTTCACAATGCTGGAACATTCACCATTGTATAATCACAACTTCCACAAGTTGGCATGACTACCCACACTATCTTGGTGATTATAAGTGATATTAACATGAAAACCTAGATGCGTTATTTTAAATATGCACAAAACAATTATTATAACTGCTACTCAAACTACAATGATGACCTCATCTTAATTTATCAACTTAGAGCCGATATATCTAATTGTCATGTATGGATGTTATTGTAACATTTCTTTCCTACAGATTTTTTTTTTTTTTTTTTTTTGCACATTCTGGATCCCAACTATAATTATGTGTATTCAACAATCCCTAAAATTGCACATTTTTTTTCATTTTTCAAACAACAAAATTTATTCAAATACCACTCAAGTCTTAGGAAAAAAAAATTACCGACAATATCAAGAATTTGGACCATGATAAAGACATGATCTACAAAATGTTCCTACATTGAACACCAATGCCTATACTTTTTTTCTTTTTCCTTTTTGATAATTTGCCATGCCAAATGTTGCTCAACAACAACTAGCATGGGAAAGTAAGTAAACCATTTCAGTACAGGAAAAGGAAGCAAAAAAAGACACCTCGACAATGACACCACTTTTATAAACAACAGAGATTACCTCAATTGATGAGGCCACAAACCCATCTTGTCAGCATAAAGCATCATATTACATCCCCTTTTACCTACCTAGAACAGGACCGTCCACTAAAGCCACCTCCATGGCTACTCTCAAGGCAAAACAATATGGAAAAAAATAGTAGTAAAGAATCCAATCACAAACAGGACCAAGCATCTTTGGTGTGTTAGCAGGAGCCAGATTACTCAACAAATCCAAACCTACTGATGGTTTCATGTCCATCTACACTGTCCCCACCTAAGAATCAGGTCAGTTTGAATACCCTATATGAAATGCTTCCCCATCCACCTCCCAGACCTACTACCAAAAACATCCAACATAATTCAATTGTTTTCAGGTCCATCTTCTAGGTCCAGTTAAATATAACATTAGGTTTTCAGATATACAAATTTCAATGGAAATAGTCAATTTTGAAAATAACAATGTAAACTTCAAAGAAAACAATATATTCAATCATAATGCTAAATTATTGACTTAGGAAACACAGAATCTCACATATACTTACTAACAACAGTCTATTCTATTTCCGTTGTAGAAAATAAAATATTTGATGAAATTACTCAGTTATTGATTTATGATACCACAGAAGCTCACATGGACACTGAAAGAAACCACCAAAAAAAGCACCTATCTTTCCATTGCAACAAAGCAGTCAAAGCTGCACAGACTACGGGGCTGGGACTCTTCTACAGTTTGGATAAAATAAATCATTAAACTTCACTTCACGGAGTACACAGCTGAGACTATTCTAAAGTTTGGATAAAATAAATCATTAAACTTCACTTCACAGAGTACACAGCTGAGACTATTCTAAAGTTCGCATAAAATAAATCATCAAACTTCACCTTGTGATCGGGTCCACATTTTATGGCGGGTTGAAGGCCAGAACGAACAAAAGGAATGATTTTCTGGACTGCATCAGTATCAATGATTTGCATGGAACCAAGAACCTCAATCACAACCGCCGTACAAAAACCAACCACTGGTCTTGAAGGTTGATGCTTCTTCACAGGCAATGCCTATAAAAGTGCAACTAGTTAGTAGTTACTTGAAGACTGTAGTATTGAACTGATTGGCAATGCAACTAAAGAAGAAGCAGAGACAGGTAGCTCACATAGTTGCATATCGCCACCAATACCCCCATATCACGGATGCATTGCTGCACTACAACCTTTCTCTGTGGCGGTGCACCAGAAGTTTTGACACCTTCAAGAAATCTCCATTTACTATTTCTATACCATGTAAGGAGGACATGAGAATCTGCAAACTTCATAGTAACTGAGAATTGTGTCCAAAAATACGGTCTTAACAATAAAATTTCCTCACCCTAAGTCCAATAACTGCACAATCCGAACAAAAGCGTGGGTGTCATGGTAAGGCAATGAACAGAGTATCAGCTCCTCGGTGTTGTACACATGAACCCTGTAATATCCAATAAAACATTCAATGCAAAGTAATTGAAACTTGAGATAGAAAAATTAAAAAAATAAAATAAAACTAAACAACAAACCTCCACATAAGATGGTTTAATGTGGTGGTGCTTACTTGTATCTGCGAATCAAATATTCGAGCGTCTTGAGGGCAGAATGCAACTGAAGATGCCCAGAAAGTAACCTAAGGAACGAACTAATAGATAAATTGATGCGGTTGTTCTCCTCTACGCCCATCAACTCTCTATCCAACTCTCTACTCTTGTGACTAAAGAGGTCGTTCTTATAACTTCTAAAACGCTCATCCGTGTTGATGAGAACCTCCAAACCTGTTAATCCAGTCCAGTCCAGTACAGTACAGAGGACGAACTTTAATAAACAAATTACATTGAATGAAAATGGGGTAGTGACTGTAGAAACAAAAGTGAAATCGGTGATACCTGAGAGGGCAATGGAGAGAACAGTATCAAGATCAATGTCGGCAGCTTCTTTTGGATTAAAGATGATGGATGGTCGAGTAAAGGGCCTTTTGGTTGGCTCAGCATCGGCTTTTATGTAGGATCTGATTACCTGCAACTGAGAAGCGATTGAAGTAGCCATGTTTGCAGCCGAGAGAGAGAACTTGAAGAAAGGTTTAAGAGCACTTAGTGAGGTTTCTGCAGCAAAATTCTTAGAAATCCTCTTTATTTTGCTTAAACCCTAAACCTCAAATTTGCAGAGAGTCAGGAACCATGGCGGAGTTGCTGTCCTGAGTTCATATTTGAGTGAGAAGTGCCGGTACAAACCGACTGGTGACGGGTATTAGGGTTTCCCTTTCGCCGTTCGCGAAAACATGAAAAATATGGTCATTTTCTCGTGCTCAAAATTCTTTTCTTCGGGTCTGCATTCATCTGGATCGGGTGAGTTGTTCGGTTAGAATCGGTCAAAGACGCCTTATGGGTCCCTCATTTCTGAAAACCTGAACCGGGATTGATTATGGTCTATTTCGATTTGAGTTTACCGATTCGACTGATCCCAATTCCGATTTTTTAAACAAATCCACAATGTCGGAGGACTCTTCGGGCTAACAATTATTCCTTTACGGCCATTCAATATGTTTTTTTTTTTTTTTTTTTTTTTTGATAGGTAGGGAGGGAAGTAGGTAACAGCTAGGAGACTCGAACTCGAGACCTCCTAGTGAGCATGGGTTTTATACACACCACAGCTCACCAACTGCACTAAGCAGTTGTTGTTACCATTCAATATGTTCTAGCAGTCTGATGCGGGTATTTGTGAGTATATCACGTGTTTGCTTCCTTGGTTCATCATCTGGGAATCATGGAAGGAAATAAATTATATGATACATGATGAAGAAACATGTGCTTCCTCTGGCTATTGATAAGAACAATGATTGGATTCGAGAAATCCATATGTCAAAGAAATTCAATAAACCTCTTTCAATGAAGGATACTCTCGTCTTATAGGTTTTTAATTTAAATCCTCCATATATTGTTTCAAGAATCCTTATTCCAATTTGTTGAAATCCTCCGATTAATTCTGTAAAACTAAATGTAGATGGGGTGAGTAAGGGGAACCTGGATATCAGTGGGGAAGGAGGTATCTTAAGAAACAATGAAGGGGAAGTTTTGGCAGCAGGTACCATCTTTTATGAGGTTTGTACTAATACAATGGCGGAATTAAGAAAGACATGGGTCTTTTCCAATTTTTATTTGATATTGAAGTTTATACTACAAATAATGTATTTTCAACTCTTGCTCTTTTGACAATATTTGGAATGTCATCTACTTCGATGTTAGCTCTAAACTTCATATGCTTATTCCCTGCTATGTTATAGATACCTCAATGAACATGTTCAATGTTGTGTCATAGGGTCTTCATGCATCTTCTCTCCTCCACCCCCACTGGGGCATATTGCCCCCTCAATAGGCTTTAGTTTTTCCTTTTTTTGCCCTAGGGCTTGTATATTCGTTATTGGTTTATTTTTCTACTAGTAATGAATTTATTATTCTTATCGAACAAAATATGTACAAGATTGTTCGAATAAAATATGACAACCTGTAATTCAATTGCAAGTCCTATGGCATTGAGATCTTCTGGCTCCATAGAATTGTTCTCTTATTGATGCACTATCGAAGTAATGTGGTGATCTTTTGTATTTGTCGATCATGGAGTGCCAATAAACAACTTATGATAATAGAATCTAGTGTTGCTAAACTTACATGGTTATATTTTATCTTTAAAGATATTGGGATCTACCTACCAAAACCTCCAACTTATGTGACAATATTTGTGTTCTTCATATGACACTAGATACAGTTTTTATTTATTTATTTATTTTTATTTTTTAATGAGAAAACGAGAAACTAAACTATAGTATAGACAATATGTCCATATTGGGGTTAATACTTCTAATATGGGAACGAGTAGATAATGAGAGCCAAGTTAAATGTTTGACAAAAAAGTACCACGTCGTTGTTAGGCCTGAGCTTCAACAAAAAAAAAAGGTGGAGGTCAAAATGTACATCAAAATGAGTGGATAACACGTTCAAAGGTCACGATGTGGTAGTAAGAATGGATCCATTTTTTTATGCTCGTAAAACACATAGAGATTGGCTAATTATCACTTTGTTTGTGAAAAATGAAGCATTGTGCTCACTTGTGACTCGATATGTTCATTCAACTGCACAAATATCTAATATCGTCACTGAACAAAGTACAGTAGAAGAGGAATCTTAATCAGAGATGATTGCAGTTCAACATTATGGAATCACTCCATAACAAATATAATTTAAAAATTAATTCAAATTCAAATATAAGCAGATGTGACGCATGTGATCATCCGCATTCAAGTATGTAGATTATTTCAAATTCAAATATAATCATATGATTCACATTCAAGCTTACAATTGATCACATTGGAGTGACTAACTTAGTTTCGTCACTTATAGAGGGGAAAAAGAACCATAAAAGACAAAATGACCCTTGTGTCAAGACACATGGGAGGGCAAAATGACCGTCCTGCCCCCACGTGAAAGATGAAAAATTTCACTATTATTGATGTTTTCATGTGTACTCCCGCTAGTTCCCACTAGTAAGTGTAGAAGCTACGCTGCGTTTTATGGAACCTTCTCTCTTTGTGGATATATCATTATTTCAGTGTTTGTACGTAAAGGCTGTAGTAGTCTTATAATATTTTATTTCCATGTTTGAATTTGTAACAACTCTAATCTTTTTATATATATTATAGAATATAGTTCTCATCCTCGCATTGAGAGAGGAATCCATTTCAAAACCTTTGTGCTCTAGTCCTCCCCCTTTATTATCTTCTCAAATTTCCATTGCCACTTGCCCCCGCTTTCACTTTCTACTTTTTTAATTCTAATGGGAAAAGAACACGGCCTGGTTGCGTCTTTTTACACGTCTTCCTACACCCATATGACTCCCCTCCCCCTTGTTGGATGCTTATATGTACCCGGTGCTACTATTGGCCACGCAACCATGCAACCTTCTTCCTCCCCTAAAATTGAAAAGAGGGAAATGTTGGCTCTTCAGCTTCATGAGCAGCTTTTCTCCACGTATGCAGCGTGCCCGTGTATCAAAATTACCATATTATACATTTTTTTGTTCAAAATTACCACATAACCATGTGGCAAATATTAAGGGCCTAAGGCTCGAGCATGAGGGTCGTCACTCTCCAGAACTGGTTCCAACTTTCCTCCAAAAGTTTAAACTTCAAACTGAGAAAGAGTGAATTTTTAGCGCGGCTGCAAATAGCGATGTGAGTAAAATTTTGGGTGCCGAACCACCTATCCCCCAAAATTAGATTTGCGATATTCAAATGAAAATCCCATTTCCGCAATTTTCATTTTGGGGTTGTTAGGTTCACTTCATCATCAATCAATAGTTTCAAAGAACAGATCCTACTGTAGTCTTGAAGTTCATCCAATCGTTTGAAGATTCGTTGTCAAATGATCTCCATTGCCGATTCTACCGAGAGATCTGTTATCCTGAGAAAATCTAGAGCTCATTTCTGCTCTGGGATGGGAAAGAACGTATAATCTTCGGCAGTTTGCCCAAAAAGACATAAAATTGATGCAAAAAGAATGAGCGTTTTGTCACTTCGGATAACGAGTTTCACGATTTTCCATTTGCAGCATTTTATGAAGAGGTAATGAGGCGAGTCGAATACACTCGGAGCAGGTTTTTCCAGATCTAGTTGCTGTTTGATTTGTTGAAATTTTTCTCCCTTATTACTCTTGGGTGCTAATGGAGTTCACGGAGGCCTTTAAGCAGACGGGTCCCTGTTGTTTCTCCCCAAATGCTCGTTATCTAGCTGTTGCAGTTGATTATCGCCTGGTGATTCGTGATGTTCTTTCCCTCAAGGTAATCCTAGTTCTCCCCCTACTCTCCTTCTCCGTTGCTTCTCAAATTACCATAAACTTATGGGTATGTGATTCCTACTCAAAAGCGTTTAGTAGTTTTCAGTATTAATGTTTTAATCGGATCTCATCTCGTGATGAATACTAAAAAACCACATCAACAAGAGTAATGGAAATGCCTCTAATGTCTTCATGCTCACTCAGTATTCAAATGTTTCTACTATCAACTAAGTCTTGAATGAGCAGTACAGTAGTTCACAGAAAAAAAAGAAAGAAAGAACAAGGATCACTGCTGTTAGCTTGTAGGATACAACTGAAGAGAAGTAGAAATAATTACGGGGTAGGTGATTCTCTCAACAGGGCATAAAAAATGCTATTTTAAGTTAAAATCTTGCCATGTTATCTGTGGTCCATTACTAAATTGTTTCGATTGCAATTCAGATATATATATATATATATATATATATTCATTAGGACTCCGCTGCAACATTATCCCACATTTTGCATTTTTCTTAATCATGTTTTTCTGATTATTTGTTTCAGACTTTCAGTCAAGGTTTAAGAACTAGATTTCTCCGAGTCTCGAGGGAGCCGGTTTCAACTTGACTATTACCTTTTTTCACCAATACTTTCCCCAATTAAATATGGAAAAATAGAATGAAGTTCAGTCTTGCTTTCTGTGACTTCATCGGCCTGGATATAAAATGTTTCTGATGAGTTTTAATAGATCTAGTTAAGATTTAATGAGCAAAACCCAATCTCAGGACTGAATCACAGTGAACTAGCTTAAGAAAGCTAAGCGGCAGAAAATCAAAGGTTCAATATTCCCCATACCAGCCAGCTGACGTGGCTAAAATTATGGTCTAATGCTGGTCCTAACTTGCTGGTCTTGCATCCAAAATATCAGTGTTCCAATTGTTAAATGAGAAATAAGGGAGGTGGACAGAAATTAGAAGCTTAGTAAAAACAGAAGATAGAAAGTTCGAAACATGAACTCCCAAACTCTAGACCTGATGGTGCTGCAACTTTGGACTTATGTAGTCCTAAGAGGGAAGAAAAGCAGGATTTGATACAATGGCAGTAAAGGCTGGAATATTTATGAGAAGATTGAGAACACTAGTGGACAGAAACATGCATAAAATAGAAACTTAGAAATAAGATTAGTAGAACAAGGAGGGAACATAAACCAAAAAAAAAACCAAGAGATTGGAAGCAAAGGTGTATAATTGAACTCAATGGAAGAGGTTTCAGATTCCCTTGATCAACACCCACACACTCACCTTGTAGCTTTGAAGCGCTGGTCACCTTTGGTCAAGTTGCTTGTGCCTGCTGTTACCTACTGTAGGACCTCCATCCCCGAAGCAAAGAAAGAGGAGCAGCTGATTTACAACCAGCCTGCAGTCTATGACTTGGCTTCACCATCAAAACCTTTGGGAGGATTCACCATATAGGGTTGTGCTGTTCACCACAGTAGCATGTAATCTCCAATTCTCCATAGAGAACACAAATATTCCATTATAAAATTATCCGGGGCTAGGCCCTCCTGTCTTTATTTATAACTCCATAGCGATCACCAAAGGAAACCCCTATGTATTATAGGAGGGATCCCGCACAACTTAAGTCTCTCTTCAAAATAGAAGCTATTCTAGAATATTACAAAAATAGAGACTAAGTACTTATCCCTGCATAGGACCTAAATCCCTAATATTTGGGATTATAGATTGGCCCATTATGATAGATTACTCAAAAATACTAAGCCTACGGCCCATAGAATCCATTGGGTACTCAAATTTAGCCCAACTTAATTCAAACTTGAACAATAGTTTAGTTGGGCCCAATAAATTAAACCAAATCCAAAACAACTAGCCGCATCTTCTCTTCTCACTGGAACTCAGCATCAGTTTCGGTGTTCAAATGATTCTTCCAGTGGAGCCTTCAGTATACCGTGGGTGGTGGAAGTATGCTGCATTAATTTAACCTATCACAGTCCAATTTCACTTCCATGTTGTGAACCTTCGTATCCTTCTTTTAAATGCTGCGACATCTTTATGCCCATTGTATTAACAGTCCTTGAGCTGCTAAACTCAATGTCTCAATGGTCACGTTTCACTTATATTTCGCTATTTTTTGACAGGTGGTACACTTGTTTTCATGCTTGGATAAGATAAGCTATGTTGAATGGGCTCTTGATTCAGAGTATATACTGTGTGGTCTCTACAAGAGACCAATGATACAGGCATGGTCATTGACCCAGCCTGAATGGACTTGCAAAATAGATGAAGGTCCTGCTGGAATTGCATATGCAAGGTGGAGCCCTGATAGTCGCCACATACTTACTACATCGGAGTTCCAGTTGCGACTAACAGTTTGGTCACTGGTGAACACTGCCTGTGTACATGTCCAATGGCCTAAGCATGCTTCTAAGGGTGTTTCTTTCACCAAAGATGGAAAGTTTGCTGCTATTTGCACTAGACGTGATTGCAAAGACTACATTAATCTACTGTCTTGTCATTCATGGGAGGTCATGGGTGTTTTTGCTATTGACACTCTAGATTTAGCTGACATTGAATGGTCACCAGATGATAGTGCCATAGTGATCTGGGATTCACCTCTTGATTATAAGGTCTATCATTTGTTTTCTAGCCCTTCTTTTGTTTGCACATCTTTTGTTTCAGCCACACCTAATTCCAAATGTTACTTGTTTTAAACATTCATTGATAATATCAGGATTCTTAAGATGAAGCTAAATTAATACCAAACTGTATCTTTCCCCAGCGATGTCTAATTTTACAATCATTTATCCTACATCGACACTACCACCTATACTGCAATCTCTTATCTCTGCACTTAATTTTATGCACTTTCTCAGGCTCCTCCTATCACAACCTTTATGTATAATTTGGGTTGTCTATGTAGAATACAAAATTCCCCAAGCTTTGCTATTTACTGCAAAATCTGGGCTACTTGCAGAAAATTGGGATCCTCCTTTCTATGGGCCTCAAACAAAGTGATCTCCTAGATGAAATATCCCTTTAGTCTGATTATTCTAACATTTAATTTTTATATTATTTTGCAATAGCAATCTCAAAGCCTCTCCAAATGATCAAAATCATGTAATAAAATTTGATTTAACTCTCTTGTTTTGCTCCCACTGAATGGAAGATCCTAATTCCTAATCCCATTTGATTGCACCTCTATGAAAAAGTAGGACTATGGGAACTCATGTCTTCAAAATGACACCACTGGTCACTTTCCCAAATATTAATACTCTCTTTCCTATGTTCATGCATTAGATCTTTCTCTCTCTCTCTCTCTCTCTCTCTCTCTCTTTCTATCGGTTATAAATTGTGTTTATAGTTGTTTTGTCGAGGCGGGAAAAAATCATGGCTAAGGCTGAACATGGAAAGTCTTATAGTTAGTATGATTTGGTACAGGTTTTGATCTATTCTCCAGATGGGAGGTGTCTGTTTAAATATCAAGCATATGAAAGTGGGTTGGGAGTAAAAAGTGTTGCATGGTCCCCGTGTGGTCAATTTCTAGCGGTGGGTAGTTATGACCAGATGTTACGAATTTTGAATCACCTGACATGGAAAATATTTGCTGAATTTATGCACCTATCTTCTGTTCGTGCTCCTTGCAGTGCTGCTATTTTCAAGGTATTTCTTTTCTCTTTTTAATTTCATAATCCATATTATGTAAGTATTATTTTGTTTTTGGGGAATTCTACTCATTTGAGATCTTGGGGTTCATTTCTCAACTTCTCTAGGAGGTGGATGAGCCTTTGCAACTTGATATGTCAGGATTACGTTTAAGCGATGAATTTATACAAGGCAATTCTGGTGAGCATTTCCCACTTCTTACTAACATCCATTTTCATTTATCAAAATATGAGCTGCATAAATAGAGTAGAAATGTAAAGCTCCATATTCTCTTTCACAAAAGGGGGAATGGAAGAAAACTCACTATATTGAAATTCTGTATCTTGTCAAATTATTATATTATGCTTACAAAAGCTTGTAACTTATTTTTTATTTAGACAATTATTCATATCCACATCCTTTTGTCTGGCTGTTTTCTGCTGTCCTATTATTGACTTTGCTTTTAGCCATGCAAGAGGAGGGGTGTCCGAAAATACTTGTATCCTTAAGGTGATTTCCTCTAGTCAAAGGTTAGTACTATTTCCAAGTTGAAGATTGATGGGGCAGAATCCCCTGATGTGTCGCTTATCCAGATATGTATAATTTCCTTCACGAAGCGTTGTTTGCTGAAAAGGTTTCCTTTGGACCTAGTTTGGCGGGTCTGGACTCAACTGCTTGTATGAGTCCATAGGTGGGCTGGAGAGATGCTTAACAAAGGGGGAAATTGCTGCTGCTTTTCAGTCTATGCAATGAGAAGGCCCTAGGAACATTGGTTTACAGTAGCAATTTATTTGAAATATGTGTTGGTTAATTAGAAAGAATGTACTCAACTGTTTGCTGAAGTATATAGGGAGGCTTCTTTTGATTATGGATGTATTGCTACATTCATCTTTTTTTATCCCAAAGAAAAGAGAAGCAGAAGAGCTAAAGGATTTCAGGCACATTATTTTTTGGCTGTATCTATGAAAATGTGACCAATGTGCCGGCTAGAAGACTCAAAGAGGTTAGGGGAGAAACCATTTCGAAGAGCCAAGTGGATTTTGTGCAAGAGAGAGATATTTGGATGCTATCCCTGTCCTAATAGCTAATGGATATGTAAATTTTGTACCATATCAGGTGGGGATTCTATATTAGACATGAAAAAATCCTACAATCATGAGTGCTGGTTGTATTAGGACCCTATCGTGAGGAAATTGAGCTTTGGTTTGAAGTGGGTGAAGTGATGTCTATGTACTATTCCACAACTTCTTTGGCTATTTTTATAAGTGGTTTTCCAAAAGGCTGTTTTAGAAGTCAAAGAGATATAAGGCAAGGAGGCTCTCTGCCTTGCTTTTACTTTGATATTGTGGTTGAACCTCTTAGCAAGATGCTTTCTACAGCTGAACCTGTGGGCCTGTTGGCCTGTTAAATGGTTTTGTTCTCCCTCATTCTAGCCTCAATGTCTCACATCTTCAATTTGTGGAAGGAAGCTACTTGTCTCCAAATGATGAATCCAAAGTTAGTGGCAAACTGCTTGGGGTAGCTTCTGGCCTCAGAATGATCCCATCTGAGTGGAATTTTTATCATTGGGGAGGTGGGAAAACCGGAAAACAGTTACGGGATGGGATGATTTCCCAGCTTCTTTGCTGGGTCTGGAGGCTATATAGGATCCAGTGATCGGGAGAGATTGTAGGAAACTTGCATCTAGGATGTTTGGGCAGAAGATTCTTTTGGTGATATTACAGGATTTATTTCTTATTGCTATTGACAAGATTGCCAAATTGAGGAGTGTTATCAGAATAGTTGGAGGCAGGTGGTTTGGTCTCCAGCCTTCAGGAGAAACTTTAAATGCTGGAAGTTGGATTCTTTGATTCATCTCTTTCAAGTCCTATATGGTTCTGACATTGATCCCTCTAAGCCAGATTGGATGAGCTGGCCAGTTGATGATGAAGGAGCAAGGTGTCAAGTATCAATATCGAGCAGCATATTGGAAAGCTGGTTTTAAGAGATGTTCGAAAACATATCGGAGGGACGTTAAGAGATGCTAGATATGCTTAAAATACACTTTGATACGCATTTTATGCTTATGATACATGCAAAACAAGAATATTTAAGCATTGTACATCATAAGTAAGCAATAAATAATGATATCCAATCAGTGATAGGTTTATCTTTGTCTTTGCGGTATCTGTATGATTCAAATCTTCATTGGCAAGCACAACGTCAAACCTACTAAATACTAATAAGTAAAAAGAATTAATTAAACAATAAGTTTTGAAAAAGAAAAATCTGTGTGATTCAAAATTTCATTGGCAAGTGCAATATTTGGCTTGTTTAATCACTCCTAGGTCGTTTTTGAGTGTAGATGGGATGCACGTAGGTTTTTCCCAAAAAATAGAAGTTGGAAGAAGTATTCTTTTAAAAACTGGGAGTTTTTGGGTTTTGACAGCCTGTTTATTGAGCATATCTGTCTATATTGGTTTGATTGATGCAGTTATGTACATAATTATTTTTATGTATTGTTTTTTAATAACATATTCACATGGCCAATCTCGATAGTATCAGGCTGTATCGGTCAATATGTATCAAGACTTGGCACCACGGGAAGGAGTCTTTTCTATACAATCTCTCTCTCTCTCTCTCCTAATTCAGCACTATGATGAGCTGTGTTGATTTTCAAGTGAAAATCCAAGAAGATCTACAATTTTAGAAGATCACAACATGGAGAAGTATAAACCAGGCACAGGAAATCCTTGACCTACGAAGGATGTGGGTGCAAGTGTAATTGTGAACTTGGGATATTGAGCTGTGTTGCCTTTCTTAATTTTTTTTTTGGTACCCTAAGATGCCTGAGGCTTAAAGGGAATTTATTCTGGTGTACTGAAAAAAATTGGGAACGTGGAGTTGTACTGAATCCAAATAGGTTCTTATGCTATGGTTAGAAATTGAGATTCTTCCTTGTTCATATAAATGCACATGGGAAGTGAATAAGAAAAATTGCAGGCATGATATCCAATCATATTTTCATTAAATGCTAGCCTTAAATACACATATATAGTCACTAAATGCATCTTTCTTGTGATAATTGCTGAGCTTCTTTTAAGTATCCAGAAGATATGCTAAATAAATTTGTCTGATTATTCCTCCCCTTCAGTGAGAAACTGTACTTCTATGTGAACATGGTCACAGAAGTCACTTATTTATTTATTTTTTTGGACAGATGTTTCCTTTTGTACCATGTCTATGCAATTTTCCTATAGTTTGATGTATGTTTTTTGTGTATTTGTATGATCTACTTCACATGTATAACCTCTGTTTCTTGGTGGAAAATTTAAGCCTCTTCTTATTCTAATTGCACAATAAAAAATTCTCCAGAAAATGCTCCAGAAGGACACTTCAGAGTCAGGTACAAAATAATGGAATTGCCTACTATGTTACCTTCGCAGAAGCCTCCAGTAGACAAACCAAACCCTAAACAAGGCATTGGTGAGTTCCTGTATCTTCATTTGCTAAACCAATCAAGCAAACCAATTTTTTTACTTCTGAAGTTGTTGTATTCTCTGTAACAAAATATAGAGTGAGGTTCCTCATCAATAGACCATTTGGAAGGATACTAAAAAAGGGTGTAGCCAGTGCATGAGGCTCCCGCCACTGTGGGGTCTGGGGATGATCATAATGTATGCAGCCTTACCCCTGCTTCGCGGAGAGAACCTGCGACTGCGACCACTAGGTCGCAATGGAGCAACCTTACGTTCTTACCGTTGCACCCAGGTTTGCCCTCTATTTAGAAGGATACTGCATAACAGTATATGTGCTTGGGTGCTGGGGTGGAGAAGCGTGGTCTTTTCGCACCTGCCTGTGTTTGGGCGTAGGCAACAGCAGACTGGCAGGGTTCTTTCTCCCTTAAATTTTACTTCACTTGTCAACCAGAGTTCATTGATTTAAGTAGGAAAATATGACATGGTTGACAAATCTGTTTGAAAAGTTTAATTGTTTAATAACCACATTTTGTGTAATTTTAACTTAGATAACCATGATTATAAAAACTTTCCATTTTCATTTGAAATAAATTTTACTTCCCTTCATTTCCCTTTACTTGCACACCGTATGGAGCCTAAAAGGAAAGAAACAATAATAATAATGGTGACGATGATTTTGAGGAAGAAAAGGAGATTTTAAGTGAGAAAATATTTAAGGTTCTATTATCTTCTGATATGCAACCTCAAACTCTTTTTCAAAACAAGACCATGAAACCCAATCAATTAACTGAGAATTGACTAAATTTTCCAAAATTAACAGGTCTATTGTCATGGAGCAAGGACAGCCAATATCTCTTCACCCGCAATGATAGCATGCCAACCGTTCTGTGGATATGGGACATCCGCCATCTTGAACTTGCGGCTATCCTGGTGCAGAAAGAACCAATCCGTGCAGCTGCTTGGGATCCATCGTGCCCACGCCTTGTTCTGTGCACTGGTAGTTCCCATGTGTATATGTGGAGCCCCTCTGGTGCCTACTGTGTGAGTATTCCATTGCCACTGTTTACTGTAACTGATCTGAAATGGAATTCAGATGGAAGCTGTCTTCTCCTTAAGGACCGGGAGATGTTCTGCTGTGCTGCATTGCCCATGTTGCCAGAGTCAAGTGAAGATAGCTCAGATGAATAGGTAGAAAACTCTTTTCACCTCTACTGGGTGAAGATTGTCTTGTAAGATGTAAGTCGGTATGTAGAATATTATGAATCAGGACCCATATCATTTTACCATGGGTTCAGTTGGGGAACTTTTTGGTGGTTCCCCTGATATTCTGATTTACGATGTAACTTGTTTATGTAGTAGAGAATCCAAGTTAGATTGTTCTTCAGCACCAATTTCCAAGATCCCTCCTCTATGATGCTGCTAATTATTTAAATCTCCTTTATTGGAACTGCTAAACGTTTGGTTTCCCTTGAATACAAGACTTATAGTATTTGTGCCCATTTGGGCAGTGCCAATTGGAAAGCTCAAACTCCGAATAGGCTTCAGAACAGAGAAAAAAGACTTTCCCATAAGTTAATAATGGTGGAAATGGGTTGCTGTTTCTGGTTAATTTTCTCTACACTTCAGGTCAGTCTTTAACATACAAGTGAAGGGTAACGTTTAACAAAAACAGTATTGAGTTACAATAGGAATGTCATAAAATTTGACCGATGCATCATGTAGCTGCACAAAATATCCTCCAGGTTGTATGTTGTGCTCTCCTATTTGTATGATGCAAAAAATGAAAATTTGCAGATGCATTCTGAATTAGTGTATGACACAGATATCCGTGACATTTTAGTTTTACAATTTTTAATTGATGCACTTGCTAGTTGATTCAGGTCCCAATTGACACCCCTACGTGAGGACAACACTCCTTTTAAAATGTATCCCAGTATGCTCTCTCTTATATGTAGATCTACATGCCCTGAGTTTTTTTGCCACGAGGAACAGTAACATGAAAATCTGCCGTTTAAGTGTTTAGGAATGTTGTGGTGATGCGGGTATGAAAGAACTCAACCCTATTAATTGGCTTACAAGATGAGGGGGTTTAAGACCATATCAACTCATGTCAATTCCCTTTAGAAACTGATGTGAGATCAACCTCTCATATGGCTGATATGGGATGGTAACATGTGGATTGACCATGTTATGTATGTCCATACAACAGAATAGCCACTTGACAAATATAGATTGGCTGAAATTGGACAACTGAGCAGAGACCTTGGGTTTCACTTCCATAAAAAACTGCCATGTTAATGGAGCCATGCTATTCTACTTCCCCATAAGGGGGCCTCAGGCCAGTCCACACTGCTTAAATCATTGAAGCCTGTATTTTTTGTGAACAAATTTCTAGTCACGGTTAAGGAGTAAAGCTGCGTTATTAGCCCATGATTTTCTTTTTTGCACTGTAACCGGGTACCCTCCGAGGGAAAAACTATGAGATCAGCAATTCCACCTGGAATAAACTGAATGAAGACCTTATACACACACAAAAAACAAAGAAAAGAAGGAAAAAGAAAAAAAAAGGGATGGCCTTTTGGCCTTATTCTCAGGGGTCTCACTTCTCTCTCTCTCTTTTTCCTATATCACTTGTGGTACCCAAAAGTCTACCGACGGAATTGATAACCCTTCATTAGCACACCTAGACCTTTTATAACGCTTAGTGGAGTACTTACGTAAGGGTTGAGAGAGCGAATCAAGTCCTCGTACGAGAATGGTTCTCATACTGAGCTGATCCGCATAGATGGAACTCACCCAACAACCAACTCTGTATTGAATTTCATCTGGGTGGATCAACTCTTACGGGAATGATTCTTATACGAGAACCTGACCCACATACGAGGGTTGGTTACTTCATCAACTCTTTAGTGCGTTAGTACTAAATTTGCACCAATTTTCTGGTTTTCCAAAAAATGTAACCTTTGACCCCCGTTGATTATTGGTCTCTTTGTTTGACGTCTATGCAAATCAACTATGTAATGGCCAATAAGCTTTTGAACAATTAAAAAAAAAATGGTTTTATTAGTTTTTTGACTTTTTTTCCACAAAATAAGTAAAACCCGGTAAGTCTCCAACTGCCAAACCCAACAGGATGAGTGTCATCCATAAACCACAATCATACCAGTTTCCCACAGACGTCTTCTTTTCCGTGAGTGAACCTCTTTTAGAGTGCAACCCTTGGAGTGCGCGTTCCTGAGGATAACGACCCACCACTTTTCTATTTCTCAGGAAATACGACGCGTTCCTGGGGATACGGGACCGCGACTTTCTTATTTCCTAGGAAATCAGGAGTTGAAGAGGGAAAGTCATAGAAGCCCATTTCCTTTGTAACTTAGAAATGGTTCCTCTGCCCACCAATAAACATATAGGCGCTTCCCATGTTGACTTACACGCTACCAGCAGAGACCATGGTCTAACTTCTTTGAAGAGGTACCTGCGAGGAATAATAAGGTGATCTCTCTCTCTCTCTCTCCAGAGAACCCATGTGGGATTCCTGTTTTCCTTTGCTTTGTTATGCAGGATTGAGTTTTGAAGCATTGATTAAGGTTTGCTAGGTTTAAGGTGTAAGGCCAGGTTTGTGCTTGTCGATGAAACATGGAAACTAGTTGATGATAGAAAAAGAAATGTTATAGGAATGAAAGTGAAATCCTGTTATCAACAGTGGTACACAATTCCTCTTTTCTATCAATTGTCAAATGGATACAGTATTTGCCTTTAATTTTCCTCTTTTTTCATTTCCTGAAGTCATATGAGAGGTTTACAGGTGTTGTTCTCTGCACCGGTAGTGGTTCTTGCTAATAAATTCCTTTTAAGAAGGATAGATCAGTGATATTTGAAAATGCTGTCCTCTGACTGACTTGGCCTTGTAGTCTGAACTGTTCACTCTTTTATGCAACTCTTTCTCTTTTCTCATCCTTCTTCCTCTATGAATGAGACAAAACGGACTCCATATATAACTCTTTTTTTTCTTAATTTTCCTTGGGGTTTAGGGATTTAAACAGAATAGAGAAAGACTGGCTTCACACAAGTAGAATTGTGGGAACTCAACTTACCTAAATAAAGTAGTATTGATATTTGATATTTTCAATTTTAATAGTAATATTTGTTTTTCTTAATCCTATACAATTTTCTATTGCTTTGTCACAATTTCTTTAAAATATTTTTTGTTGATACAAATAGAGTTATCATCTTGTGTTGATCAAGATCTGTATTTTTTAGTGTCAAACTTACGGATAACGAAAGGCTTAACAATGGAAGCACTTGCAACAAGTTTCTATTTAGTTTTTTTTTTTACGTATTTCTGCTCTCTCTCTCTCTCTCTCTCTCTTCCAAGTCTCGTACCCTCGACACAAATGTTGCACACCATATTAAATCAACATTGACAGTACAATGAGGCTGGTTTAGTACTTTTAGTTTTCTTATTTTTATCTAAATTAGAGAATTTCTCATGAGAGAGAACTATCTGTTTTTCTTTGGTAGTTTGTAAAGAAGCTTTATCACACAGGTTGATTGGTTTAGTACCTAAGAATTTAGATATGCCATTTTTAGTGGTCATAAAGTTTGCTGGCTTTGTTGTATTTTATACCATCTTGTTTAGCCTTAATTGACTTTTGCTGCGATATTGATTGTGGCAGTTTTATTTTTTGAATTGGTATCTAATCTGTAGGGGTTGTTAGAATCATTTAGACAGTATTGGTTCTACAAGCTACAGACTTTAGGTGGCCTATCCATAGAGGATACATCACAATTTCCATTGTTATATTGACGTGATGGAATAAACTTTAGGCTAAGGGTGTCAATTTAGAACTGAAACTAAAATTGTCCGTTTAAAATCAAATCGAACCAAATCAAAGTAGATCGGTTCAATTTTATTTTCAAAATCTGAAATCTTTTCTTGGTTTGCGTTTGGTTTTGACTTCATGACTAAGACCATTGAACCGAATTGAATCACCTATTTTCGAATTGAATCACCTATTTTCAAATCGAATAAGGAATTGGGTATAGATATATTCTTTTTTACTATTTCAATAAGTGTGTGTGATAAATTTATTCATTTTTAATGTTTAATAAAGTTTGGTGGATTATGATAATAAAAAATGAGGGTTTTATTGTTGGTGAAGATGTAAAAAATTGGCCCAAACACCTAAAATTAAATCTAAATATGGAACTGAATACGAAACTGAAACCAAAATTGAACTTAACTGAACTGAATCGATTTGGTTTTGGTTTCTAAAATGTGTTCCTAATCTGGGTTTGGTTTTGATTTCTGTATTTGGCATCTAGAACTGAACCGATTGACACCTTTACTTTAGGCTAGCTTTGCTGCAAGGGTTAACTGAAAAATACACATGCAATAGAGTTCTAATAGTTGTTTAGAGCGGTGAAGTATAACTTGTGCCTCAAGAATGGGGTTATCCGTTATTGTAACCGCTTCAAGAATGGGATTATTGTAAATTGTAGAATTTTTATTGGTCACATGAATTGGATTGAAACGAGTAACTTAACTTGGTGAATTATTCAACCCCTGATTTATTTATAGAGAAAATTAAATTTAATATATTTATTTGTTGTATTGTGCAACTAGTGCCTACAAAATGTGGTTATTGTGTATAACAAATGTGTTGGTTTAGTTAGGAGTGCACCAAGTTGTATATTTCTTGCTATTAGTCATAATCAGGAGTTATGTGAGCTAAGTCAATAGTCAGGGAGTTACTTGTAATTACAGATTCTTTTTAGACCTTGTTACCATATAACTGGGAGATTGACTAGGAATTTGAATACCATCGGTCTCCTATTTTCTCCTTTACTTGTTCTTCTTTTCCCTCTTTCTATCATTGTTTGGTTTACAAAATGAAATTTTGATCATATGAGATGGATTGGAATAAGTCACTTATCTTAGTGTATGACGCAATTTAATTATCTATTTATAAATGAAATCAGGTTGAGTGTGGTTAGTTGTAGTGCTTTATCACTAGGATTCCCCACCCCCCTCCCACCACATTTGATGATCCTTAAATGCCACCAATGGTTTGGCAAGGTGTCTTGCAGATAGACTACTGTATGTCAACAATTTAAAGTTCTATTCCATGCTGTTTTCATGGTTGCATTATTTAAAACTTCATATAAGATTTGGTATTTTGGAAGTTCAGTTTTTTATTTTGATATAGAAATCTATTGTAGTGCATACTTGGAAATCTTATAATGTGAAGTTCTTTGCCTTTCCTTACATCTTGCTCAAATATGTTGATTCTAAAATATTTATTGGTTTATTTCATCTCATGTTACCAGATATTTATTCTCTATTGATGTTCTAAATTGGATATGGACTAATTCATATATCATTGCAACTTCTTTCATTCTTAATGTTTTATGAAAAGTTTACTGATTCTTTTATTCTTTATATGTTTTCGAACAGTTTCTTTTGTCTGTTTGGTAACAGGTTCAACTACATCTAAAGGTTATATCGAGATTTCAACTTTGGTCTAAGTCTTTTTTGTACACATAAGGTGGAAATGGTTGGTATTGACATGCTAGAGTTTCCACAACATTTTGTCAATGGGCCTACCTACATCAATTCAAAATATGGTATAGTCGATAGGATTTGTGAAGGACCTGTCTAAATTAAGCCATCAAATTACAAAAAGAAGAAAAGAAAATTTGCTGACATGGATGCCCTTGAAGGATCAAAGAATGATATGAATATATGGATATTATCTTCACAATTTTCTCCAACCATTTTTCTATATGGGTTTTCTGCTTTTGCACATCTAATTTTGTTATTAGTTCTACCCATTTATTGGGGTTACAAGAGACCCACAAATTCCACCCTTGATAATTCAAAACCAATGTTGAAGAATACATACTTTTTATACTATTGGTTGGCCCTTATATCTTGCATGTGTCTGTCTTCCTGTGATCTTCTACTATGCGTGTTAAACTGCATCTCTGGGTTTAGACATGGATGGTCTAATCTAAAGATTGTTGCCCAATTGGATTTTGCATTCAGAACATTCACTTGGTTTGTGATCTCCGTCTACTTGCACATCCAGTTTTCTCATTCAAGTGAGCGCAAGTTCCCAATTATGCTAAGGATTTGGTGGGCTTTCTACTTCATAATGTCTAGTTCCTATCTTGTTATACATGTTGGTTTGTATTGGAAACATTTTCACTTACCAATCTTGCTATGGGTGTCTGATGCTATATCCGTTATTTCTGGTTTGTCCATTTCTTATGTTGGGTTGTTTAGCAAGGGACGAGAAAATGAAGATTTCCATCTTTTGGAGCCTCTTTTGAAAACTAGTTTCAATCGAAAGAATGGTGATGAGAAACAAGAATTAAGTGTTGGTGGAGAAAGTGTAACTCCTTACGCAAATGCCAATCTTCTCAGTATTCTTACTTTCTCTTGGATGGGTCCTTTGGTTGCACTCGGGTATGAAAAAAAATTGGACCTTGAAGATGTCCCTCAGCTTGCCAGTTGTGATAGTGCTGATGTGGTCTTTGCTTGTTTTAGAAATAAACTTGAATCTGATGGTAATAGCAGTGGTAATAGCGGTAAGGTAAGTACATTCAAATTGGTGAAGGCAATGATTCTCCTAACATGGAAAGAAATTCTATGGACGGCTCTATTGTTCATTGTATGTATATTGGCTTCTAATGTTGGACCATATCTTATTGTTTCTTTTTTACAATATCTCAGTAGTCTTACCAACTAAAATATAAAGGCTATGCACTTGTGTTTATTTTCTTTCTTTCAAAGTTCATAAGGTGCCTTTCAGAGAGACATTTACTCTTTCAATTGCGAAAGATGGCAAATAGGATCCGTTCTGCCTTGTTCACAATTATCTATAAGAAGAATCTTAGGCTTTCAAGCCAATCAAAGCAGGGCCATACTAGTGGGGAGAACATTAACTTGATGACTGTTGATGTTGAGAGGACTGGATTTTTTAGTTGGTACTTGCACGATATTTGGAGGATACCTCTTCAGATTATTTTAGCATTATTGATCTTGTACACAAGGCTTGGTTTGGCTTCACTTATAGCTTTTGTTGCTACAATGATTTTGATGTTAGCAAATGTTCCATTGGGAAAACTTCAAGAGAAGGTTCAAGGGGAATTGATGGATTCAAAAGATCGAAGGATGAAGGTGACATCTGAGGCTTTGAGGAATATGAGGATTCTCAAGCTCCAAGGTTGGGAAATGAAATTCTTGTCTAAGATAATTGAGCTTAGAAGATTTGAAATGAAATGGTTAAAGAAGTTACTTTATACAACAGCTATGATTGCTTTTGTCTTCTCATCAGCTCCCTTGTTTGTATCCATGGTTACTTTTGGGTTTTGTGTGCTTAAGGGTATTCAACTAGACTCGGGGAAAATTCTGTCTGCACTTGCAACATTTGAAATGTTACAAGAGCCCATTTATAGTCTCCCAGACACAATTTCCATGGTAGTTCAGATTAAAGTATCTATTGATAGGATAACCTCATTCCTCTGTCTTGATGATCTTCATCAAAATATAGTACAAAAGCTTCCAAAAGATAGTGTTAATGTTGTAGTTGAGGTAGTTAAGGGGAATTTCTCTTGGAACCTTCATTCAATTAATCTAACATTAAAATATCTTAATTTTCGTGTATATCGTGGTATGAAAGTGGCTGTTTGTGGTTCTGTTGGGTCAGGCAAGTCAAGTTTACTTTCTTGCATATTGGGAGAAGTGCCGAAGGTATCAGGAGCTATTAAGTTGAAGGGAACAAAGGCCTATGTTGCACAATCACCTTGGATACAAAGTGGCAAGATAATAGACAATATATTGTTTGGTATGGAGATGGACAAGGAAAAGTATGAGATGATCTTGAAAGCATGTTCATTGAAAAAAGACTTGGAACTGTGTGCATTTGGTGACCAAACTATCATAGGGGAGAGGGGGATCAACCTGAGTGGTGGACAAAAGCAAAGAATCCAAATTGCACGTGCTTTGTACCATGATGCCGATATTTATTTACTTGATGATCCTTTTAGCTCTGTGGATGCTCATACAGGAACTCATCTATTTAAGGTAAGCTTATTAAGCTCTACTTCCAAAACTTTTCTTCATAAAATTGGCTTAAAGCTATACATCTCCTTGCTTACATCACTATTTTGTTCATTAGAATTGAGGTTGATTTAAAATTATTCTTAAGAAAAATGAAATCATAGATATCTAAGGCTCTCTTTGGTATGATTCTATTTGTATTTATTAACTATTTTTTAGAAATTATTTGTGAAAATTAATTATGGACTACAAATAGTATTCGTTTGGTTACTATTTATAAAATAGATCATAGAATGAGCAATATGTTTGGTATGCCTATTTATATAATATATTATGGGAGAAAGAACCCTGCTAGTTTGGTGTTGCCAACGTCTCGACACAGGCGGGTATGAAAAGACCATGTTGCCTCCCACCCTGTGCACTGAAGATGCTCCTGCGCACCCTACCATTGATCCCTCGTGTTGCCTGCACCAAACTGGCAGGGTTTTCCCATGAAATGGAAAATGACATTTTTGTGGATGTTTCCTCATGCGCTCCCATTGGCCCTAGCGCAAGCATAGGAACCACACTTCCCCACAGAAAACATTTTCACCAACTCCTTCAAATAGATGATGCATCATTGATAGAGTCATCTAGCAGTTTGACAGATGAAATGGAAATTGGAAAGCTATGCAGAGCATATTTATTTACCTCAAAGACCAAAAATACCCATAGCATTACCTTTTAATTTCCTGCTAAACTAAAAACACTGAACTAAAAACAGATTTTTGTTCCACTACTTGAGAGAGTTTTCATTGTGAACTAGTAATGGAGAAGTGAAGGAAATCAGAGATTGTCAGACATACATTGAGTGGACTAGTGGTGGAATCTTGTTAGTTATCAGGAGAGAGAATAATAGAGCCAATGGTCGACTTAGTACCCAAAAGGGCACAATAGTTGTGCATTGTCAACCATGAATACCGATTGAAGGGTAGCCCTTTCACCTAATCATCACCACCCACTCTGGAAATTCAGAAAAAGACAGAAAGAAATCCAAGAAAACAAGATAGTATTAAAAGCATGGAAAATGTATCTTTATTGTAGGAATCATAGGCTGAACCGAGTACATCTCGACCAAAGTTTTCCGTCGGCAAGGCACGTTTCGCAGTGCAAACCTGTGTCACAGTTCTTGTTTGATACACATGTTTTCCCAAGCTGATATGCAAGATCATAATAGGGTTTCAGGTTCACCTTCAATTTCACGAGCGAGAGCAAGAACGAGAACAAGAGAGAAAATAGGTTTCAGGTTTCCCCTTCAAGCTTCGAGCAAGAGATGATAGGATTGGGGGTTTTTATTGGAAAACTATAAAACATATTGAAGTTACCAATTTACCCTTGATTTTGAGTAATTTAGCACACATGCTCATTAAAGGTAGCGTAAAAATCAACATAAAAATGATTTGTTGCCACAAATCACAAATAACTTCAAAGTAATTTGTGATTTGTTCTAATTTATTATAAATAGAAATAAGTGCTATAAATTATAGCAAACACTTGTAAAAATAGAAATAAGTCAAATAAATAAATAGAAATCAAACTAAAGAGAGCCTAAACAAACAAGACATACAGACACATGATATTGAGCAATGCATGTTCTTGCATAAAACCTATGGTCTGTTATTACTTATTGTTTCTTGCATAGAACCTATGGTCTAATGTTACTTATTGTTTCGTACATAAAAAAAATCTATGGTCTATTGTCTCTTTCTTTTTTTACTAACAACGGGTAACCAAGCCTTCGGCCTGACTAGTCCTACAGGCCCATACTGAACCCACGACCGCATAGACCGGGTCATTCCAGGGTTGAATGAGAACCATTCAACTTTCACTGAAAGTAGTGAAGAGCACTAAACACCCCGTGTGAGTGGAACCTGGAGGTAAGAGGAGTCGAACTCAGTACCACACGCTTCTTGAGGCGAAGGTCCCTTACTAACTCGGCTACCCCCTTGGGGTTTATAGTCTAATGTTACTTATTGTTATGAAAACTATTTATATTAATGTATATCTATGTGGCTATATTAAATAACCGGAAATTCTTTTTGAGTGCCTAAATGTGGACATCTGAACTTTTGTACAGGAATGTTTGTTGGGAATTTTGGGTTCAAAAACAGTAATTTATGTTACCCACCAAGTAGAGTTTTTTCATTCTGCTGATCTTATCCTGGTGAGAATTTGCCATCCTTCTTTTCTGACTTCAAGCACCTCAATCTTGTTTGAGAGTGATAAAAAACCTTATTTTGTTTGATAGGTGATGAAAGATGGAAATATTACTCAAGCAGGAAAGTATGAAGAAATTCTTAGTTCAGGAACTGATTTTATGGAGTTAGTGGGTGCACATAAGACAGCTTTGGCAGAACTTAATATCGAACACGGGATTGCATTGGATAGTTTAATTGATGGCAAGGAAGATGATAATATGTTGGGTAGCGAAAAGTCTATTCAAGATGATGATGATGTAAAGGATCTCAAAAATTGCAAAACACAAAAATTGGTTGAGCCAAAAGGACAACTTGTCCAAGAAGAAGAGAGAGAAAATGGTGGAGTTAGTATTTCAGTCTATTGGAAGTATATTACGGCTGCATATAAAGGGGCTTTTGTACCATTGATCTTGCTGGCACAAATTCTTTTTGAGATTCTCCTAATAGTTAGTAGTTACTGGTTAGTGTTGGGTACTCCCATTTCAGAGGATGTGAGACCTCATGTTAGCGGATCTAATCTCATATTTATTTATATTGCTTTGACCCTTGGAAGCTCTCTTTGTACACTTATAAGGTCTATGCTCATTGTAACTGTTGGATATAAGACGGCCACTCTATTCTTCAACAAAATGCATTCGTGCATTTTCCGTGCTCCACTATCATTTTTTGATTCTACTCCAAGTGGAAGGATTCTAAATCGGGTTAGTAGATATGCTTAATTACTCTTGGGATTCAAAACATCTTGTTTGTTTACCTTAAAAGTTAGCATAGTTTCAAATTGAAATAAACTTTACTTTGGTTAATAGGCATCCACAGATCAGAGTGCAGTTGATACTTCTATTCCACGTAAATTTGAAGAAGTTCTTATATCAATCTTAGGATTCTTGGGAATTATTGCAGTAATGTCACAGGTTGCATGGAAAATGTTGATAGTTTTTATTCCGATGACCGTGGCATGCATTTGGTACCAGGTAATTCTATAGCCACTTCCACTTCTCATGATTAAAATTTCAATAAAGCTTAACCATATTTTTTTTTTATGGTTTTAATATGCCATAATACAAGTTTGTTCATAAGGGTGAAACAGGGCTAGATTGGGTCGGGTTTCTTACAATCCCAACCAAACCTTAGGTCCCCAAAACTCAACCCAGGCCCAACCAACCCTACAGGGTTGACGCTGGCTAGTCCTGTATTTTTTTTTTTTCTATATAGGGTCACAAATGTTAAGCCTATACTTACCAAAGTGGGGGTGAGGAGATGTTAAGACTATGGTTAGCCCTTGTTCACCTCTAATCTATAATTTGCAGGCAACAAGGTTGTCAATTTGGTTATAAGATAGACCTTTTAATCTCCTGGCATCACCACAACTCTCAGAAATTGGATAGGCCAAATTTTGGGCCAATTCTTCATGATTTCTACTGTGTCTAAAGTTGATATCAATACATGACATCTTATGTAAAGAAAATAGGAGAAATAGTTTGGCCATTTGGTCATCTTAGCTCAATAGGTAAGAGTATGTGGCTTGTATAACACATGATGTTAGTTGAAGTCATACATATAGCTTTGTGTAACATTTGCGTAACACATGATATGACCCTAGGGAAAGGGAAACACTCTTACTAAACACAATAACAGATCAAGGTTAAAATCAGGCCGGGCTAGGCCTAGGTCTCAAACCCAAGCCTAGCCCAAACCCTAGTCAGAGTTGGATCGGGCTGGGCTGAGTTGACCATCATAACAGGGTTAACAGGGTTCAGGCTCAAGGTGGGTTGGGGTTGTCAGGTCCAAACTTACCCATATTTTTCATGCTTTGTTTGGTTAGTGAATTAAAAAATTGTTTCGTTCACACCAAAATTGTTTAGTGGTGAATCCATATATATGTTTGGGTGTAAAGATGGTGATTTAAACCTCAATGTTATTCTTGAATTTATGAAAAATAATGCGAGATATATATTTTTCCAATCACATAATTTCATGCAAATTAATGCAAAGCTGTAGTCTTTTGCTTATCAAAATTATTTCAGAAAGAACCAAGCAAGGCTAACATTATCAAGTTGTGACGTAAGGTAGTTTACAAAACTAAACAACCCTAGTAGATCATAGGCTCCAAACCAAATTAGTTCCAAGTTTCAGATTTGGAATTCAAGAAGGACCACACAAATAGGGCTGAATTGAAGAAAACAGGGGACTCACTGATCAAGACTCAGGTGGAGCTGATATGCCGGTTGAATTTCCTCCTATAGGTACTCAATAAGCCCTCCATGGTACCCTTGATTCTGACTTCAGATGAGGGAGATCTGCTAGATTGTAATATGGCCCCCCGATTAGGAAACTTATAAAAGAAAATTTTCTGAAGCTGCTACAGGCCTCCAAAGGCCAAACCCTCTTAGTCGAATGGTTCTTTAAGGACCCTTGATCATCTCCTATAAGCGTTTCAACAATAGGTCTCAGATATGGGAGATCAGGGAAATCGATCCTATGCCAACACCCTGATTTTCTCTGTATCAAATTGGGGAACTTGGATAGTAGCTGTACTTTAGGGCTTCAATGTTGAAAATAGAATGATAACAAAAGGGGAAAGCATAATCGATGGAGGGAAGAGGCAGGGACAAGAAGAAGGGACTGGTTTGGGCATCTTGCTTTTTAGCTCCTCACTTTTTAGCTCAGGTTTTAGTTATCTCACCCTCTCAAATTTAGCTCTCTTAGCCATGAGTTAAATTCACAAATTTCATTAAACTTCAAAGTCTTCCTTTCATTATAATCAATAGGCTTTAAATATCGTTACATTGGTTGGACACAAAGAAATAACAAAATAGAATTTAGTAACTTCTTGAAAATAGAAACTAAATTAAACTTTCATAAAAACAAACTAATTGTTCAGTAAGAAACTGACTAATTGCCTAACATCTTCTACTAAATATGATTAACTTGGCAACAAAGACAATGCGAAAAAAAGAAACAAAACATTGTCCAAATTTGCTGAGAATCAATTGCTTAGAAAGAATGGGAAATTACACAAAACCTTCATGTCTTTATTCCCCCTTCAGCATGGCCATCGGCAAAAAAGAAACCCAAAGCTAAAAGACATTAAGAAATTACATAAACCGAAATTTAGACCTATGAAGGTCCCAATCAAGCTCATAGGATATAAATGAGGGAGGAGAATCCCAAAACCATTGAAGCTCGAGAAGTAGTTGCATGCTTGATCAGTTTGTCCGCTACAGTGTTTATTTCTCGGTAACAATGAGTTATCGACTAGGTTATGCTGTTCAAATAACCTTCGTAGAACCACCATTTTTGCAAGAAACGCCATAGAATATTCTGATTTTTAATGCAGTTCACTACAGCTTGGGAATCACATTCTATCCACAAATTCCTTACTTCTTTCGAGACTGCACTGTATAAGCCATGAAAGAAGGTTGCAAATTCTGCCATGAAATTAGAACCAATTCCTTCATACATCGCATAACGTCCCATCTGACTAGATACATTACGAAGAATACCTTTAGCACCTGAACAACCCAGATTCCCTAGAGAGCATCCATCTACCTTGGAGGCACTGTCCAAGTTAATTCCATAGTCTGATTCTCTGTTGGATTTGAAGCATTTTGAACATTTAACTTATTTGAAATAAGAGATCAACCATTGAATTGATATAAATAGGGACAAGAGTGGAGAAATCCTTGATATCTTTCATCAAATATTGCACTACATAGGATGATGACAAAAAGTGACTTTCAAACCGTCGTCTGTTTCTCTCTGCCCAAACATGAAAATAAATTATAGTGACAAGAGGCTTCCAAATCTTACCACAATGGACAACATTCAATTTCCTTCTCCACCATGAGAAAAGATTTTCGATAAAAGGAGATACATCCCATCTCTGATAAAAAATAGCTAACATAGAAGACCATATTTTCACTGAATATTCACATTCAAGGAAAAGATGGATGAGGGATTCTTCGTGCTTGAGGCATAGGTTACATCTTGAAGCCATAGGGATCGATCTCTTAGATATCGTATCATCAATGGGTATTTCATTAATCAGATGCCAACTAAAAATTGATTGTCTAGGGTGGAGACCCTTCAACCATACCAACCGCCACCATCCTTGAATTGGGCTTTTTTCTCTGATATTCTCCCAAGTTGAAGAAACTGAAAACCTATCCAATTCAGTTAGAGACCAAATACGCCCATCTTCCACCACAACTGATGGAAGGTTGATAAAAGAGATTTCAGCACAAATGCTTTGCATTGGCTGCTTCTAGAAGACTTAATGATAAGGCAAAAATTGTAGGGGTGGTTGTTCACATAAACAGTAACTCATAAACATTTTTTTCCTATGGTTTTGGGCATATTCGATGGGGTCAAGGTGGGAGCTGGCTGGTCTAACATTGGACTTGGTTTGAAGGAACTAGCAGGCCCCTACTCTTACAGGGCTCGATCTAACATCAAAGAGTGTACTGCACTTAAAGTGATACATAAAATATTTTTGATACATATGAAACATATATAAAATGTCCCAGTGGCTTTGTTAGCAACTCCAATGGTTAGAGTTCATACTAAAGAGTGATATGATAATTAACAGAAGATAACAAATAATAAGTTATTAAATAATTTTGTCATTTTTACACCATCTAAATAATAAATTAGTTAATAATTGTGAACATAAATTAGTTGTTAATTTTAAAGTGATGAATCGGTAAATGAATATAAACTAGTAAATGATAAATTAATTTTTAGTAGTTAAAAAATATTAAAGATGAAAGAAAAAATTCATTACAAAGCCTGTCTTAGTGGTCCAACAATTTTGGGTCATATGGAAGGCTAATTTAGTCAAACCGACCATTGGATAGTTGTTCCTCATTTGAATCAGTCATGCGTCAGGATTTTGATCCAATTTCTATTTGAATGACCCACCATGTTTGGACTTCTATCCCTTTCTTTCAATGATTGATTTGGAGTTGCTCAAAGTTGCGAAAGTTGAATTCTTAACCTATTAGCCCAAATTTGATGGATATGTGGTGATTTGGACAACTCATATCGTCAAAATTTGAGTCCCAACAGAATTGTCATGTGGTGGAGAAGATTGTCACCACATTATTAGTTAGTTGATAATTTTCACTGGGTAAATCTTCTTCCTCCTTCCATCTTTATTTTCTCCCCCCTTCTTTTTTTAATCCATCTTTCCTTCACATCTCTCATTCTTTCCTAAATGAAGCATGCGGGCTATGATTTATGCTGAGCATGCACAAGAATTGCACTTAGCTTAAGTGAAAGGCCTAGGTTGCCCAATGCATCAATATTTATGCATTAAACTGCACGCTTATGTGCTTTTGGTGATAATGAATAAGGCCATGCTGTCAATCCATCATTAGAAAATTTAGATTTAGAAAAAAAATGGATATGGACACATTTGGTATTAGTTGGATGTGTAAATTGATAATATGATTATGTCGTTAAAAAAAAATAAAAACTTGTACCACAAAAATTTTGGATATAGTTACGTTAATGTTTAGAAAAATTCCATTTAAGAATTTGAGGATCAAAATTTTAGGATATACTCAATATACAAGTAATGATTGTAATTCAATCAACATCTAACAAAAGCAGAAAATCATAACCATTTAATAGTTGAAGTAAATGAAATAGAATAATTTTTTTTTGTTCAACTTCATATATGATAATAGTGTGTATCTATCAACTGTCTAACTGCAAGCAGCTCAATTAAGAAATCCTTCATTAAAAGCCTATATAATTCTCTGACTATACATTATTAATTACACTTTTTTTTTTTTTATAACATTGCACTAGCTTTATTTTTATATGAATATTGTCTTGTAGCAATATTACATATCTGCAGCACGAGAACTATCACGAATGATTGGAATATGCCAGGCTCCAATTACACAATATTTTTCTGAATCTAGTTTAGGTTCAACCACAATCAGATGCTTCGATCAAGAAGACAAGTTTATAGATACAAACCTCAAGCTGGTGGATGGGTATTTATGACCGAAGTTTCATTTTTCTGGTGCAATGGAGTGGTTATGGTTCCACATGGATATGTTGGCATCCATCACATATGCCATCTTTTTGGTTTTCTTGGTCTTAGTGCCAAAGGGAATACTCAATCCTGGTAAAAAGTTGAACTTTGAGATCTTACAAAATATCATTTCAGGAAACTATGATTGGATGCTCACATAAAAACATGTTTTTTTAATTTAATTTGTTTTCTTTTCTTTTTTGAAGGTGTTGTTGGTTTAGTAGTCACATATGGACTTAGTTTCAGTATGCATGGGGTCATGTGGGATTTTTGCGGTCTTGAGAGCAAAATCATATCTATTGAGAGAATACTGCAATACATTTGCATCCCTAGTGAACCCCCTCTGTTAGTAGAAGAAAATAAGCCAAACCATGAATGGCCCTCACAAGGGAGAGTTGATATTGTTGATCTACATGTAATCTTCCTAATCGAGGTTCCTCAAGTCTTTATCTCCTTGCTTATTTCCTTGTCTAATGGAATAGACACTCTATAGCCTAATTTTTTGGGGACATTCTTCTTGCTTTTATGGAATTATGCTTAGCTTTATGATTTGATTATTTCATTATGTAGGTCCGATATGCACCACATCTTCCTCTTGTATTACGAGGTCTCTCATGCACTTTCCCTGGAGGGATTAAGATTGGCATTGTTGGGTGAACGGGAAGTGGTAAATCAACTCTCGTACAAGCTCTCTTCCACATGCTTGAACCTGTAGTTGGTCAAATTTGGATAGATGGAATCAATATATTCAAGATTGGCCTTAATGAATTGCGGTCAATATTAAGCATTATCCCACAAGAACCAACGATGTTTGAGGGGACTCTAAGAAGCAATCTTGACCCACTTGAAGAGTACACCGATGAACAAATTTGGGAGGTGGGGGTTTTTTTTTTATTTGATGAATAATATTAATCAATGACAAAGATAGGATGAACACGTCTTTTTCTACTGATGATTTGCATATAACAGAAACACATTGCAACTCATTGGTTAGGACACGTATCTTTATGAACTCCTTTCTTGTTTTCATCTTCTTTTTTATAGTTCAATTTTTGAAATCATTTCCATTAAGATATTGAAATTGTTTCATTCGATACATTGGATCATCTTTAGGCCACGTTTGGCATAAGAGATTCTTTTAGTTGGGACTTGCGAAGTGTAATATTTTTACTCCATTGTTTTGCATTTTCACTTGGCATCTCCTTGCTTCTTCATTTGATGTTATGTTAAGCTCATCTTTAATGATCATTTTTATGTCATCTTGAAAAATCTAGCAAGGTGGTAAGTTGATATGGTATTTTTGTTGTCTTAGGCTTTAGATAAATGCCAACTTGGTGATGAAGTTAGAAAGAAGGAAGGAAAGCTTGATTCTTCAGGTTAAGTTTCTTCTCATATTCACTTTATACCAAAGTTTCCCAAAATTAATTTATCCATGAAAAAGTGCACAATCCCTTTAAAATAAAATTATTATTGTATGATATATAACTTCTAGTGCACAACCCAATCCCTACTCCCTACCCCTTTTCCGACAAAAATTATAGATAGGAAAGGAAAAAATAAGGTCTTGAATGACTAACCCATTTTTATACAATGCTTGTCATAGTGACTGAGAATGGAGAGAATTGGAGCATGGGTCAAAGGCAGCTAGTCTGTTTAGGGCGGGTATTACTCAAGAAGAGCAAGATTTTAGTACTTGATGAAGCTACTGCATCAGTGGATACTGCGACTGACTATCTAATTCAGCAAACTCTTAGGCAACATTTCTCCGGGTCGACTGTCATCACAATCGCACATAGAATAACATCAATTCTTGATATTGATATGGTCCTCCTTCTTGATAATGGTTGGTAGCTAGTAATTAGTAAACCACAAAACATGGGTTCAATTGAGTCTGGTAATAGACTATCATCTCTGGTGTTTTCCTAAATAGATTGACATGTTTTTTTTTGATTAAGCAGGTGTTATATTGGAGTATGATTCCCCAAAAAAATTGCTAGAGAACAAGTCCTCTTCATTTGCAAAGCTTGTTAAGGAGTACACTCGAAGATGCAGTTCCTAGTTTTTGAAAGGCTACATGAGTAAGTTTTGAATGGTCAAATCTAAGCAGGCTGGATTAGACTGATGTGCACTGCTTTTTTGAGTATGACAAAAATTTGTTAGGAGAAGACGGTGGAATAGATATCAAGGCTGCCTGTAATCATTTGGGTTGTCATTGGCATTCATTTGAAGCATTGGAGGTAAAGGAGAAGATGGGAGGGGAAAAGAAAGATTAATTTTCTTCATGGATGTCTATTTTATAGATAAGTAGAACACAAGGTCCTAGCTCAGGTGTCAAGTTTTACTGAAATGGATTTCATCTAGTGGAAAAATAAAGACTTTAAAATCCTTTTAGAAGGACCAACAACTGAAAATTAAAGTGAATATGCCAATACATGGGAGGATATGCTTGGACCTGGGTCTAAAATTTTACATGCGAGCTAACCTTAGTTCATTTTCTAAATATCCATATGCTCAAAGCTGCCACATCACCCTTCTATGTGGAAAAAATTTCTGCCAATCTAGTGACATCTTCTGAAACTGCAAGTCAAAATTTTTTTTTCCCATGAAGCTTGTAAAATATAAATTTTATATTTGTTTGTTGTTACATTACATATCTTAGTTAATATACTGCGTAACTTCCTTTGGATAACAAATTGTGTTATCTTTTCTATGCCTAATTTTTTTATAACAGATTCTTACTATAAAATTTACCTCTCATAATTTCCTTCCACGGTGATGCATGTTGACCCAAAAGTCTCAAAATTGGTACCTAGAATGGCAATTTGAGTTGTTCCTACAGCAAACCACATGGTAGGTTGTTCTAACCTAAAAAATGTATGGCTGAAATTCTTCATAAAACAAAATCCCCTAAATTAAATTACACTTCAGGACATCAACTTTTTGGTTGATGGGCAGTTGTTTCAAAAAATTTCTAACAACCCAATTTCTGATAAGTTAGGCTTGTAGAGGAATTAGCTGACCTATAACTTTTTAAAAGGAAAAGGTTTGGGTCCCTTTAATTGAACACTTTTCTTGAGTTTCCTTTTCTTGTTTTCATTTACAATTACCTTTTTGAGTGGGAATAATTTGTTGAGTTCACAACATTTTGGATTATATATTTCGTACATTATTGTTTTAGTGTTGTAATTGTAAAAGTGAAATTTGATTGTTATTTGTATCTTCATAATCAAATTTTCTGGACTTGTAAATGCCTTTTTTTTTTTTTTTCAATTGTGAATGCCTTTCTTAGGTGCATAGCTGATTCCATAGTTGGAGTAAACAGTGAATTTTGTTATGTGTAGAGTTGAACACAGAGTTGAAATGCTTGGGGGAAGGCCACAACCATTACCCATCTTACCCAACTTGTATAGTAAGGCCTATATGGCAAAAAATATTTATTGAAAAGGTCATACATAACTGCAAGCTCAATGACTTTACACCCAATTTCCCTTGAGGAAACATTCACTTAGTCAATTTCTAGACCTTGCAGTAGCGGGAGCCTCATGCTTAGTGCACTGGGTTGCTCTCTCTTTAGTCAAGTCTACCACATACAGGGCTCCTCTATTGAAATCAATTGTTTGGAAGTGAGGATCCCACTTCACATTAGCCAGGTGAAAAAAATTCAAATTTCACTCTCCATACTATTTTATGGCCAACCTTGGTAGGGTTTCTTACCTTGCATTTTCAATGGTTCCCCAAGCCTTTCAAAGTTGAGTTGTCAACCAATTTTTGTCACATTATCTCCATATGGGAAAGTAGACTGGACTGAAACCTTGCAAATGGATGGGTGATCATGTGGAGATAAAGTCCACAAAATTTTAGATCTAAAAAAAATGTCTTATCAAAGCAATAGTTTTCCTCCATCACCTAAATATCTGCCATGTGGCAAGCGAGGTCCAAATTTGTGGATAAGTAGGGTGAAGGTCCCTTTCTTATTTGGGGTCTCTTTGGATTTGACTAGATGGTAAAGTAAAGCTTTAAATGTCCATTAAAAAGTAAAAAATTTGTGAAAATAGTGAAAACCAATGGATATTTAATAATAGAAGGGAAAAAAGTACTAATACAATGTATGATCAATTTGGCTATGAAATTTACACAGTTTCATGTGGAAAAAACTAGTTCATCTAACCCCAAGGGGTTAGCACGGTTGGCTTGGAGGAGACACGATACTCCGCCTCAGGAATCGAGGTCTTGTGATCAAACCTTCACCGCTGCACCTAACTTACTGGCGCTACCGCACGAGAGTTTCCATCTTGGGCTGACCTGGTCCTGTGTAAGCGGTATCACCTTGACCCCAGGGATTAGTCGATTAAAAAATCCAATAGAGTGAATTAACTCAGATCAATTTGATGTTTCCTTGTTTCATTAGTACTTTGAAAATTGTTCGACAAAGCAAGATTGAATAATAATATTTGCTCCGAACTTCAAAGATAGGGGAAAAGTCCCTTACTCCCCTCAAGTTTTTTGATACAAAAACCCCTTGAAGGGCTCTTTTTCTTTCTTACCCTTTACTTCTGCTTTCAGCTGACCAAATCAATAGTCCAAAGGCCCTAACTAGATAAGAAAAGAAAATGAGAATTTGGATTTATGAGTGACCCAGAAGTGAGGGATAATCTTGGAATTTCAAAATTTGGAGGCTGAAGTGAAGTTGGAAATTTGTTCTAAACTTGGTCATAAAAAAAAAGTTTTACACTTTTTCATAGGAAAAATTGAGAAATTACATAATAAGTTTAGCCATTTAGGGAATTGATGAATACCTCCCCCTTTTTTATTTGTGGTACTACAAAAAATTTCCTCCAGCATAAATTCAATCATCCCCTCTCTATTCAACCAAACCAGCTCATTCCTACAAAGGCAAAGAGCCAACTCTCTCCATCCTCTGTTTACAGTTTAACCATGATGCATTCCATTATGTTGCTAGGACTTATGACAGTAACACACTTTAGTGTAAGGAAAATGATGTTTTTCCATTATCCATTCAATCCAACTTTGTTTTTGTTTGCTCTTGTTTTATCCTTTTCATTTGATTGTTAATTTTTACTCATAAAATTGTAGGGTTCTCAAGCTGAAAATGCCTTCATACAATACTGGGAAGAGCATATTGGTCTTCCACACCCTCCACACTAGTTAGTTGCAAAGGCTTCTTTATTAAGCCCCCATCAGGCGGCAGTGTTTATGAAACTTGTGGAGAAAAATGAGTTGGCTTCCCACCTGCGTTCATTTTGTAAGCAAGCTAATATTGCTTGTTCTGCAAATGCACTGGTGAAGAAGACAACGGGCTGCACATCCCTCCCACCAGTAGCCTTATGGAATGAAGCCAAAGTGAAATATGATTTTCCAAATGAAACACCCCTATCGATTGCCAGCCAAGGGGGATTGCCATATTTCCGGAAGTCGATGGTCAAAGAGGGAAGTGTCATGCCTATCCCTGATCTAAGGGATCCAATGTCATATAAATCATTCTTGCCACGATCTATAGCATAAAAAATGCCATTTTCTGTTGCCCATGTTGAGGAATTGAGGAAGCTTTTTGGTGTGGAAGATGAATCAAACATGGATGAATATATACAAGACACCCTTGAAATATGTGAGAAGAGCCCCATTCAAGGTGAGAAGAGAACTTGTGCAACTTCCGCCGAGGATCTTATTGATTTTATCGTCGAAGAATTAGGGCACTATGTTCATTCATGGAGTACTGAAAGTGTGGAAGGATCTTATGAGAATGCCACAATTGGAGTTGTGAAACTCATATATGGAAATCTTTCTGAATCACCAGCCTTGTGTCATAGCCAGCCATTCTTATTTCAAGTCTATTATTGCCATGTCTTACAGAAAGTAAAAGTATATGCAGTTGATATACATGCTCGAAAGAAAGTGAATCGTGCGATCATGGCATGTCACTATGACACATCAACTTGGAATCCAAATCATCTTGCTTTTACATTACTGGGTCTTGGCCCAGGCCAAATTGAAATCTGTCATTGGATAAATGAGAATGGAATAGTCTGGACAAAGACTTGAGGTTGAGCAGCAATTGAAGAGTTGATTACCTTCTAGTTCTCTTGTTTATGTTACTATACATATCACTTTAGGCTATTTGAAAGATAAATAATGACTTATTTTGGCTTGATTATTATTTATTTTGAGTTTCAATATTGACAATAACCTGAAATAAAAAAAAAAAACTCAGTCCAACGTGCCCTATTGCACCCTACCAATACACGACCAATTCTACAATAAAAAAGGAAGCCTGAAATTTTCTGATCAAAATTATACACCAAGACAGGGTATCCTTTACATACACACCAGTAAACTCAGTTGCATGACAAGAATTCCAGAAAGATCTGAAGGTTTGGTCTAGGATCAACAGGGGATATGACTGGGAAAGTAAGGTTAGAACACCTCGACGAAGAGGCATGACATATGCTACGGGGTTTTGATTTTATTTGACATGATGAGTTGTATGATTCATTTTGCAGTGATGAATTGTATTTTCAGTTTTTTTTTTGGCTAAAAGATGAATTTATTGAGAAGAGGACTGTGGCATGACCGAGGCCTCTAGATTACATAATTCTTAGAGCCAAGGAATGGAAGTGGGCCAAACAGTCGGACACATAAATGACAGGGCCCTCCTAGCTAGAGAGTCAGTTATATCTTGATGTATGTAGGTTTGGCTATTGGCTTGTTTTACCAAAAAAAGGTAAAAGTTATTGGTCGTCTGCAAGAGAGATGAATTGTGCATCTCTATGGATCGAATGTGATTCGGGCGCTGTGGTGCTCATGGTTCAAAGGGGCTCGGTCCCGTGGTTTGTTTGGCAAAGGTGGTCCTCCCTTATTTCTTATCTCAGTGCTATAAGATGGAAAATCACTCATTGCTATCGGGAGGCAAACCCAATAGCAGATTTCCTGGCGCAGACGGCTGCTAAGAAGGAAGCGTCTTCATCAGTAGTGGCATGGCCTCCTGAGGTGCTTGAGTTCTTGGCTAAGGATGCGATGGGCAGATCGCGCTTCAGATTTTATTAGTGTTCAGTTTATGTTTTTGGCCTAGCGCCTATCTTTCTGCTGATGGCAATGCCGTAGGTGGAGGTCGGTCCTAGGTTGTGTGCTAGTTGTTTGTTTTTCTTTGGATCTTCTTATTATGGATCCTCTTTGTACAGTTTTTAATTTTTCCCATTTCGTCTCTTAATATACATGACCCTTTAATATTGGTCGTCTGCGTTTTTTTATTTTGGAGAGGTGTTTCATTCGACAGTGATGAGTTGTATGATTCATATTTTTACTTATATCTTGATGTATATGTAGGCTTTATTTTTGGTTTTTTTTTTTTTTGGGTTGGGGGGAGGGGAGGGGGTTGGGACTTTATTAAGTTGAAGAGTCACTGCTTGTATATGATTTTTCAGGCTTCAGTGGACCTCTTTGATTAGAAGGGAAGTGAAATGAAAGTAACCTTAGAACAAAATATAAAAGTTTAGTCAAAAAAGAATAATTGTGTAACTGAAGAACATTCTAAATATGGAAAGTAACTTTTACCTCATTTTTATTCAAAATGACACAGAAATGTTTTTGTAGTGACATGGTAAGATTTAGTTTCCATATTTGTTGTGTTTTTGAGATTGCCATACAATTTATTCTTCGTTCACATCTAGCCAAACATGGCCATAGGGAAAATTTCAATTTTTATTAAGGAAAAACACTTCAGGTAAAAGTTAAACAAGGGTACCCTAATAGGAAAATGGTAATGACATGTAACACTCGAAGGCTTTTGAGTTTTCCTTAAAAAAAAAAAAAAAAAAAAAAATGGAATTGAGAGGTCATTTATAAAGATTTACATTGGTCTATAATGGGAGTAGAATGACACCAGTATGTTAATTTATACAAGGGTACTTAAGATTAGGAAAATGGTGGCTTGTTGCATGTCATTCATATAGTTAGTAAGCTCAGGAAAAGCAAAAGTTAGGGACATGAAACGTAGGGGGTATTTGAGCATACCGTGATGCTATCCTTTATGAAATTTAGCAGAGGCACTCTGAATTATGGTGTGTAACAAAAGACATCAGTGACATGTTAATTGCACAATTTTTAACTGATGCACTTGATAGTTGCACAAATTGCTAACTGGGTTCTATGTTATGCTCTTTAATTCTGTGGCTATATGGTATTTGCTATTTGTGTTTGCCATTAGAAGAGTAGTCATTCTGAATAGATTTGCAAAGCTCCAGGTTAATCAGTTTCTGTTTGAAAAAAAAAAAGGTTAATATTTACTCACTGGAACCCACTCAAAATCCACAAGGTTGGGTGGTATGACTCCCTGGAATGTCTGTCATCTTCTCGTGTTCATACAATTTATTTGACTGGTAGCTACAAGACTTAAGAAAAGTGGAGAAAGAGAAGCTTGAGGGCAAAAGTTTATTTTCTGTCTTGGTAAAAAATTATTGAGTAGGGTGACGCAGAAGATGTTTAGTGCAACATGTGAAAATTCCAAGTATGTTTGAACCAAGAGTGTGAATGGTAAGCGAAAAACCTAAAACAACCATATAATTAATCCCATAATCAGTACTTGATCGATTCATAGTGGTTAATAGGTTCCGATCCAGTTTTAGTTTTAAAATAAAAATCATTCTAATGAGTAAGATCAGAACCAACCAAGAAGATCAAATACCGTCCTAGTCTCAACCATAAGATCAGAACCGACCAATTAATGTTCCAATTGATTCAGGTCCTAATTGACACTGCTAGGTGACACCCCTTTTGAAATGTATTCCAGCATGCTCTCTATTAGATGTAGATCTATATGCCCTGAGTTTTTTTCGCCATGAGGAACAGTACATGAAAATCTGCCTTTAGATATTCAGGAATGATGTGGACTGACCACATGTTAAATTCCAAAATGAGATTTAATGTATCCTCTCATGGATGTCCATGCAATCAGATTAGCCACTTGACAAACATAGATTGGCCGAAACTGGACAAATGAGTAGAGGATCTTGGGAGCCCCGTGGATCCGTACCGACTCCATAATTGCACAGACTGGGTCATATTGGGGTTGAATGAGAATCATTCAACTTTCACTGAAAGTAATGAAGAGCACTAAACACCCTCGTGTGAGTGGCCCCAATAAGGTAAGGGGAATCGAACTATGAACCACACACTTTTTGAGGCGAAGGTCCCTTGCCAACTTGGGGTTTATCTTTGCTAATCTACTTGACATAACTAGGACTAATATAAAAAGAAAGATAAAAAGTGGAAAGATAAATGTTTGAATTTGTTTGATTTGTTGGAGTTGTGTTTCTTCTTCCATTGATGCTCCTTTTATAGTCAAAATTTTCACAATTGCAATAACGTACTTGAATAGTTATAACTGCTCGAACCACTTGAAATTGCACACTTGTCACTCCCCTGATCTCCATCATTGGGGCTACTTTGTGTATCAATTGACTATATTCGATTGGCTTGGTCATATTTGGTCATCCTCACCGGTCATCATGATTGGTCAATTTGACCGATCAAATTTTTAACACAAGGTCGTCAATTGTTGATCAAGTTGATTACCGATCAGTTTGATCGGTTAGCTCCTAAATACAATGGGTTAATAGATCGACGTCGAATTGATCACTCCTTTGATACATTCTCTATTTTCTTGCAGGCTGGATTTGCTAAAATGGGGTACCAACAGATAGTTTATGGAGGCATGCTCTTCTACTTCCCAATAGAGGGCCCCAGGCCACAGTCCACACTAACTAAATCATTGAAGCCTGTATTTTTACGTGAACAATTTGTAGTCATGACTCATGAAGCTGCGTTATTAGCTCTTGAAGTTCTTTTTTCACTACAGCCCCAAATACCCTCTAAAAGAAAATCTATGAAATCAGAAAAAATCAATTCCACCTAGAATATATAAACTGAATAAATATTTTAGAAAAGAAAAAAAAAACTTTTTTTTTTTTTTTCATAGGTAGGGAAGGGAAGTAGGTAACAGTCAGGAGGTTGTTTAACAAAAAAAAAAAAACTATTATTGGAACCTTTGGCCTTATTCTCCAAGGTTTCCATTCTCTCTCTCTCTCTCTTTTAATATCACCTGTGGTAAAGCCTAGCGAGGGCAATGATAACCCTTTATTAGCACACTTAGACGGTTTATAGTGCTTAATGGAGTACCTACCTAAGGGTTGGTTACTTGATCAACCCTTTAGTGTGTCAGAACTGGTTTTGTCTTTGGTCCTGTTGATTCCTCCATTGATCTATTTAATTGAGCTCTATGTGGATCTAACTATCTAATAGTCAATAGACCCTTGATCATGAAAATAAAAGCTTTATTAGCTTTTTAACTTCTTTTCCGCAAAATAAGTAAATTCCGATAAGTCTTCAACCGCTAAACCCAAACCCCTTTTTGGTCGGAAGACGGATCAGCTGTTACTATAATTACCTGATTGTACGATCTAACATCCAACACCTGTCCTTTTTGTTTTCAAATATACCCTATTTATCCTTATTATAGCAAAAGGTGAAACAAATGTTGCATCGAACGAGGATGGGATCCTTTGTCTTTTTGGCAGGATGAATGTCTTCCACAATCATAACAATCATACGAGTTTCCTACAGACGTCTTCGTGTCCATGAATCCACCTTTTCTACAGTGCAATCCTTGGAGTGCGCGTTCCTGAGGATAACGACCCACCACTTTTCTAATTCCCAGGAAAACGACAAGTTCCTGAGGATATGGGACCACGACTATCCTATTTCTTAGGAAATCAGGAGTCGAAGAGGGAAAGCCATAGAAGCCCATTTCCTTGGTAACTTAGAAATGGTTCCTCTGCCCGACGATAAACATCTAAGCGCTTCCCATGTTGACTGACAGGCTACCAGCAGAGGCCATGGTTCAACTTCTTTGAAGAGGTACAGGGGAAAATTTTGGTTCGTTGAAGAAATGCACCAACAAGGAATAATAAGGTGCACCTCTCTCTTTCTCTCTCTATAGAGAACCCAAGTGGGATTCCTGTTTTCCTTTGCTCTGTTAAGCAGGATTGAGTTTCGAAACATTGATTAAGCTTTGCTAGGTTTAAGCTGTAAGACCAGGTTTGTGCTTATGGATGAAACATGGCAACTGTTTGATGATAGAAAAAGAAATGTTGTAGGAATGAAAGTGAAATCCTGTATCAACAGTGGTACACAATTTCCACGAACACTTGGGCTCCGGTTGTTTCAACATAAGATACTCTAGATTTTTTTTTTTGGGGGGTGGGGGTGGGTGTAATGCTCTAGAAAACTACTTCCATTCAATAATGAGACCATTGGATGGGAACAATCGTCTCCTTCAAATACCAAAACTTAGGAAGGAGTAATCAGTGACATTTTCAAATGCTGTCCTCTAACTGGTTTGGGCTTGCAGTCTGAGCCGTTCTCTCTGATGCAACTTGCTCTTTACTCATCCTTATTCCTCTCGGAATGAGACAAAAAGGGTTCCATTACCTTGTTTTTTTTTTTTTTTCACTTGGGCTTATTTATTAAACTTATTTTATATTTTTCTGCCAGGTGTTTTGTTTTTATCTGTTGAACATAAAAAAAAGAAAAATATGGATACAATTGTCACGCAAGTGAAAGAAAAGAATCTAGTGATATGATGGGGTTGATATCCTCCAGGGATGCCAAGTGTAACAACTATCAAAAAACCATTGGGGATGAGTTAGGGATAGGGGTGAAACACGATTGGGTTGAACCGAATTTCTTAAAATCCTAACTCAACCTTAAGTCCTTAAAATTGAACCCATGATTGAACCAATTTCTTTGGATTCATACCAACCCAACTTGGCCCTAATTGATTTTGTCAGGGCCAGGTTGGATTAGGTTAGGTTGACCTTGGCTTCTGCAATGGTTGAATTAACCTTGATTGATCTGTTTTTGCCATTAATATCCTATACATTAAAAAATTATAGAATGATGAAGTACCAATATGAGCCCTAAATTGTAATATAAAAATTCAGGGTTAAATTTTAGACTGGGTTGGGCCAGGCTGAAGCCTCAAGCTGAGCTCGGCCCAACCCTGACCCTCCCTCAGGGTAAAAAAACTCGGCCCAAGCTCTATTTGGGCTCAAATCGGGCCAAGCCGGGTTCGAGTTGTCAGGACCAAACTTTCATCCTTAGTTAGGGATTAGCTTCTAATGCAGTGGCAGACAGCTAAGTAGTTGGGCTCTGGTGCAAGTCTAGGGAAGGTTGCTGGTTTGACCTCCTATCTCTCACCTTCTTAAAATATAGTAGTAATACTACAATAAGAGTGGCCAAATGCACCCCCTTGCTGAGCTTTCAGTGGTTCTTGCCTAGTTTAGTGGCCCTTGAACTAGCACCCCCCTCAAAAAAAAGAAGATACCATTACTTCTTAGGGGAAAGAACATCCTGAACTGTATTATGGAAGTAATTCTCAAATCTTCCATATTCCATTCCATTTATGAAAAAAAGTAGAATTAAGGCAAATTTTTTTTTTTTTGGTGCTAAAGGTCAATAAAAGTATATTAATTAAAACAGGATGTCCATAAATTTACATCTAGGCATTCCTAGATGAAAATAAAATACTTGAAGATCCACCTTCGACATTGCCATTAACAAAACCACAAGACAAAAATATACAAGAATAATAAAAAAAACCTTAGATCAATAAGTTACAAAACTAAACCTCGGTCTTTCTTGAGCGTCCCAAGATATTTCATCATGGACAAATAACAGATAAGAAGACCAAGAAATAGAAACGTGAGATATTGCCCCTTTCTTCACAATGACATCAGCAGCAACAGTTCCTTCCCTGAAGCAGTGATATATTCTCATGATATAGGGGGTTGAAATCGTCTGCAATTCCGATCTCGTACAATTCCGTGTAATACCACCTTTAGGCAGTGACATGTGTATTAATACCAATACAATGGTCCAGATCTGGTACAACTAATAAAACATTAAATCAGTGAAGAGGCATTTAAATCAGATCTGGACCATTGCATTGGTATCAATACACGTGTCATCCCCTGAAGGTGGTATTGCACGAAATTGTACGAGATCGGAATTGCAGACGATTTTTTTCCCATGATATAGAGGAGAGAAAGTGTTTGAACAACATCCACTGCTGCTGAAACATTCATTGGATTATCTGGATTTTGACCCAAATAACCACTGCATTGGAGTCAATTTCGATCCATAGCCGTGTGATTCCTTTACTATTCCGCATAGAAGTTGGATCACCCTATGAATTCCTCAGGATTCCATTTGCCCTGCATTTTTCGTTTTGTCGAGAGAGCACTCATCAATATTTAACTTATATTATCCCATGTCAGGCTTGTACTACTTGACTACAGCAATTTTCACTAGTGGAGGTGAAGGAAAAACACACACCAAATGGATTTGACCTGGTTGGCATTATATGAGCAAGTTCTTGTAAATCCTTCTTGATAGCTTCCATGATTACACTTGAGATCCTATTGCTTTCCTTCAAATCTTCTCTAGTTACGTTCATACTAGATGTGGGGAGTAAAAAGAATCAAACCAGAATGTCATATGCAGTTCATTGGAAAAAATGTAGCCTTCCTTTTCCACCAAATAAGGTCACTAAGAGAAGCTGGGTTCGGCCAGGTTTGCTTGTAAAAGCTAAGAAACTCTTGCCACAATTTTCTCGAAACTTAAAAGATTCCGTATCGAGCATATCTACATGATGGGAATTCCTTCCTCTGATATTATAGCATCAGTAGGGAGTCTTTGATGCATCGAACGCCATCCAAAAACAGACTGACTAGGTTGGAGTTATTTTGCCCATACAATAGAGTACCAGAGAGGCTTTGTGGATTTCCTTCGGATAGAGTCCTATGCTGATTTGACAGGAAAAACATCCATCAAGGGAAAGCTTCCAAACGTGACGGTCCTCTTCAGGCTTTTTTTTGGGGTGGGGGGTGTGGGGAGGAATTGCAGAAACGGAAACAAGAGTGTCCTGCAAAAAACGTAGAGGATACATGTGAGAATGCCCAATTAGATTGGTCAATTAAATTGTAGACTTTAGTGCTGAATTTTTGAAGGATGATGGATCTTATCCTGAAGTTTCAGAAACTGTGAAATCTCCCAACCATTAGTCATGCCAAAATAACCAATGCTCCCACCATGGGCTTTTTTTAGGAAGAATGTTAGCCAACTCGGATGCAATATTGACATTCGAAAATACCACTTTACCCTTTTTAAAAACACCTTGTTCTTCAGAGACTAGTCTAAGAAAAAGAGTTGATAACCTAGATGCCATAATCGTCGGAATCAACTTATAGAAAAAAATTTCCATACAAGACCGGAATTTATCAAGAGATGCCATAATCTTCGGAAGCAACATTAGGGATCAAAGAGAGGAGTTTACTATTAACACCCTTAGTTAGTCCTGCAAATCTCCCTATCAACATGAGGAAAGGCCAGGCGAGACCAATCGCAGAGGCATGCTTTTAACATTTTATGCTTTTGAGCAACTACATAAATTGGGCTCACTGAAATAGGTGATGACCAAGACTCCGGCACTATTGAGATGAAATTCTCATGTTCCATCCAAAAATCTGTGTAATTTGAATGGACATTTAGTAGCTTTGGGTACAGATTCTGAAACGACCAAAAGAGGGGAGTGATCCCATGAAGTCATGGGTAGAACCCATTGATGTGTGTTATGATAGAAATCCAACCAGTCCTCATTACTAAAACTTTTAACATCATTGATACATTCCCCCTCTTTCTATTGTTGCACCAAGTAAATTTACCGCCTTAGATTAACCCTCTTTCTATTGTTGCACCAAGTAAATTTACCGCCTTGGGACGTTAATCTGATAAGAGAGCATGAATCAATCATTACAACAAAAATATGGCGATGTTGAACACCAGCAACTAACTATGGAGCTCCAGTAGTCGATAAAAAGCAAAGATCAAGCCATAAATCACAATGAGTAGCGCGGAACAATTTGCATGAATAGATGTAACAAGAAATTTTATACTTGCACATCAAAATACACAGTAATGTGCTGCTTAGAAGAACAAATAATAAAGGGACTAGGGAATGCAAAGAAATTGTCACCCAATCCGAAGGGGTCCCCCCTTCCAAATCAAAGAATATTGGTCTCTAGGGAAAACCGGCACAAGATGAATCCTTTTCCCAAGTGACTTTTTTTTTCGCTAAAGATTCATTGTATTAAGAAGAAATAAAGAATGTACAGCCAAATATAAAAGAAAAAGAAAATATCACCACCATCATACAAGAAATAGACTAAGAAAAAAATTTGACCAGCCCCACCTTCGGCATTGCCATCAGCAGGAAAAGGCCCCCTTAAATCTTAGTCTAATGCAAAACCTATAAGTTCATAAAGCGATATCTTGGACGCTGGTTAGCATCCAAATCCAATTTCATTGAAACCAACCGAGGCCAAGCTTCCACTGGATACGACACTTCAAATCTCGCTGATGATTTTGCCAAAAAATCGGCAATCACATTTGCCTCCCGATAACAATGCGTCACCTTCCAATTTATTGAATTCATGAAAGATAAAAGACTCCTCCATCGTTGTAGAGCAAACCATGGAACTAAACCTTTGGAAAGAAGGATCACCACTGCCGTAGAGTCGCATTCAATCCAAAGATGCTGAAAACCATTTATCTTTGCCTGTTCAAGACCAGCGATCACTGCCAAGAATTCCGCTTCAAAATTTGTTCTGATACCGACATATTCTCTGTAGTTCAAGAGGCTGTCCCCCTTCTCGTTTCTAAAAATCCCGCCTGCTCCGGCCTTCCCTGGATTACCCAAGGAGCATCCATCAATGTTTAGCTTGATCCATCCTGGAAATGGGAGACACCATCGAACTTCAATAATCTCTCTACGAGTTCTTGTTACCCGAGGAATTCCTATTCTTCTAGCACATATCAGATCCGGGATGGAAAGGGGTTTCCCAAGATGTACACTAGAAATCATACAAATTTCTCCTTTCACTCGAGCAAAAATATGCTTATAATGAAGAGCTGCACCATCATCATATCTAGCGTTTCTCTCCATCCAGACAGCATATGGGATAAGAATAAAACCACAAAGCCACACAGTTGAAAAGGTTAAATTCTTCCCTTTCCGTTTCCACCATGCTAAAATGTCCCCCATTCTATCAATGGGCTGCCACCTGATACCGAATAAATCACAGAAAGTATTCCATAGAGATTGGGTGTACTCACAATGAATAAATAAATGAGGGATAGATTTTTCTGCGTGACCACACAAAATGCACCTAGAAGGCATCATCACACCCCTTCTGCGCACCTCCTCTTTCCAAATGACTTCAAAACAACCTTCCCTTGCAAATTCCACAAACCATTTTTTTTTTCTTTTTTTCGCTAAAGGGTCATCATGTATATTAAGAGATGAAAAGGGGAAAAAACTGTGCAAAGAGGATCCATCTTAAGAAGATCCAAAAAAAAAACCAAACTAGCACAAATCCTAGGACCCACCTCCACCTACGGCATTGCCATCAGCAGAAGAGGGGCACTAGGCATAAAAGCAGAAAATGAAAGCTAATAAAATCTGAAGCATGATCTGCCCATCGCATCCTTAGCCAAAAACTCAAGCACCTCGGGAGGCCATGCAACTGATGAAGACGCTTCCTTCTTAGCTGCCGTCTGTGCCAGGAAATCTGCTATAGGATTTGCCTCCCTATACCAATGAGTGATTTTCCATCTTATACCCTTGAGATAAGAAATAAGGGAAGACCACCTTTGCCAAACAAACCACGTGACCAGACCCCTTTGAACCATAAGCACCACAGTGCCCGAGTCACTTTCGATCCACAGAGATGCACAATTCATCTCTCTTGCTCTCTCAATTCCTTCAATCAAAGCATGAAATTCAGCTTGAAAATTCAAAGCAATTCCTAAAAAGGAGCTGTAAATCGATACAATCTTGCACTTGCTGTCCCTTGTAAGGCCACCTACTCCTGCATTCCCTGGATTACCCAAGGATGAGCCATCACAATTTAGCTTCCACCAACCATCCATCGGAGGCAGCCAGAAGATTTCTCGCACCCCTTTAATTTTCCTTCTTGGTACCACAATATTTAGCTTCAAGCATCTCTCAGAATCCAGGCGAGATTTAGTTCTATCACGCTTACCTGGGCCACGTCTTCTAACCTCCTCCATTATTGTATGAAAGACTTGACCATAAGATCGATGAATCCCCCTAAATATCCTTGAGTTTCTTTCCATCCAAATAAAGCATGGAACTAGAAACAAGCCTGCCATCCACATTTGAGACAGTCCAATGGCGTTGGATTTTTGAATCCACCATGAAACATGCGCTGAAAAATCTTCCCACTGATAGGGCCAATAAAATCCAAAGGCTTTAGCAAACACCCTCCAAATGTAGACAGCTCCATCATATTCCAAGAACAAATGATTTATAGGCTCCTCAGCCTTATTGCACACCTCGCACCTGGAAGGGAGCGGCACTCCTTTTCTTTTTACCTTGTCATCACAAGGAAGCTTCCCATGCATGAGTCTCCATCCAAACACTGATTGGTGGGGGATCAAATCTGAGCCCCACACCACTTTTGCCCAGCCCACTTTATGAGAAACCTTTCTCAGTACTTCCCACGCCGATTTAGTGAAGAAGGATCCTAAGGAGGATCGAGACCAGTAGCATCGGTCTTTCTAACCTTGCGGCAAGGATATATTCCCTATTGCATTGAATATATCATGTAACAAATCAGACTGAACAAGAGGAAGACACCACTTACCGTCTCCAATAAAGTTTGCCACTCTGCAAGTGCTTTGAGATAAATGAGAGAAAGGAAGGGGGGAGAGCTCAGCAATAGAAAGGGGGCCTATCCATCGATCATGCCAAAACAATATGTCCTCACCGGTAACCACCATCCAACGCTCAGATAGAGATACAAAATTCCACATCTTCACAATTTCTTTAAACACCGAGGATGATTTATAACCCTTCTTAAGGCCTCCACCTTCATTCACAAACCTAGCCCGCAAGAAGGTACTAAAAGCAGTACCTTCATGCTTCATTTGCCACACTAGTTTGCTGTGCCCCACACAGTTCACATCCCTCAATCGCCTGATACCCAAACCCCCTACCTCCTTAGGCCGGCACACATCTTCCCATTTCACAGCAATTTTCTTCACTGTGTAAATATCCCCTGACCACAGGAAATTCCTAATCTAGCACTCCACCGTTTTAATCACCGATTCAGGCCACCAATAAACGGAAAAGTTATGAATAGGCATACCTGAAATCACAGATCGAATGAGCTCTGCACGACTTGCCATTGAAAGAAGTTTGCCTCGCCATCCTTGTAATCGAGATTTAATTTTATCCATTAGAGGAAGCAGTCTATCCTTCTTGACAGCGCCTTTGAAGATCTCAACCTCAAGATACCTCGTAGGTAGAGAGCAAGTTGGGATACCCAGCAGATCAGATATATACCTCTTCCTGTGAGGGGCGACTTTACAAAAAAAAAATCTTGCTCTTGTCCAAGCTGAATTTTTGGCCAGAAAATCTTGGTATTTGAGCAAGAACTCTCTCAGGCATCGAACATGTTTCGCTGCAGCGTTCATGAAGATAAAAATGTCATTCACGAAGAGCAGATGACTGGGAACAGTGGCACATCTAGGACCAGGGAGCGCCTTCAGTTTTCCCTCCTTTAATAGACCATTTAGACCCCTGCACAACACTTCTTCTGCCAGAATAAAAACCATTGGGGAGATTGGGTCCCCTTGTCTCAAACCCTTCACAACTCCAAAGAAACCAACCGGACCACCATTCAACAACACTGAAATTTTAGAAGAAACCAAAATTTCGTGAATCCAGGCCAACGACACATCTGAGAAGCCGAACCTTTTCAGGACCCCAAAGAGGAAATCCCATGACAATGTGTCATAGGCCTTCTGCACATCAATCTTAATACCCATGCCACCCCCTCTGACAGAGGTATGTAATAAATTGGCAAGCTCAGAGGCTAACCCAATATTTGTTGAGATAATCTTACCTTTCTGGAATGCCCCTTGCTTATCTGACACCAAGCGAGGGAGAAGGCAAGATAACCTCTCAGCCATGATCTTTGACAGGACTTTGCAGAAGAAGTTTGCCATACAGATGGGGCGAAACTTATCTAGAGAGACCGCTCCCTCCACCTTTGGGATTAGCATCACAAAACTGTTATTTACTCCATTCGAAAGCTTCCCACCTCTGAAGAATGCAATCACAGCCCCACAAAAATCGTCACCCACTAACTCCCAACACTGTTTGAAAAAAGCTCCTGGGAATCCATCAGGGCCAGGAGAACTATCTGGGTCCAGCCCCCATACTACCTTCTTAATCTCTTCCCTGTCAGGGATTGCTTCTAATATCGAGGAGTCCTCCATATTCATCTCATTAGGAATCACATGCAACAGCTCCATATGATCTATGCAATGGTCCACTTTATAAAAATTTGCAAAAAAATGAGACACATATTTTGCCATCTGCAGCGGCTCAGAGACCACTATACCATCTTGTTTTCTCAAAGAGCGAATGCTGTTTTTTATACGATGCCCCTTAATCGAAAGGTGGAAGAACTCTGAGTTACGGTCTCCTAGTTTTGCCCAATTGCAGTGAGCCTTTTCAGCCCAAAGTTTTTCATGCATCTCCACCGCTTTCAAGAGCCTAGTCGTCGCCTCTACTTCTCTGGAGTATAGCTCATCAGACATCCCTTCCTGGTCAATAATTCTTTGGACTTCCTCCACTTCTTCAGTAGCATCTTTAAGCGCTACATCCAAGTTAGGGAACCTCTGTCTCGCCCAACCCTTTAGAGCACTCTTCACCGCCCTTAATTTATGTGCCAGCTTGCCAATGGGACCACCCTTAACCTCCCTAGACCACACCTCCCTCACCAGGCCGTCAAATGATTCCGCTTCCATCCAAAAATGATGAAAGCGAAAAGGGGCATTTCGAGGCTTAGGAATCACTTTCGATGAAAACAGGATTGGAGCATGATCCGAAATAGATCTATGGAGCTCCTGCTGACCGTAATCACCAAAAGCTTCCAACCATTGAGCATTGAAAAAACTTTTGTCAAGCATTGCCGCTACATGCCCTCTACATCTATTGTTAGTCCAAGTAAATTTTGATCCCTGAGACGGAGAGCTTATCAGATCACAAGCATCCACCATGGCTTGGAACTCTACCGCTGCACCCACATTGAATCTACCAGGACCCCTCTTCTCATGAGAATACAACGTGGCAATAAAGTCCCCTAGAAAGACCCATGGAAGGGATAGGGCAGCCGCAGTGCCCAACTCCACCCAAAGATTCCTACGCTCTACCCTGAAGCACAATGCATGAATCAAGGAAACCAATACCTGATGACCATTCCATTGCAGCGAAATTGAAATCATCTACTCCGAGGATTGCACCATTACTGGCCTCACAAGAGAATTTTTTCAGACTACCCGGAGGTTTGGCACTTTGTTATGACGGGAATTATGAATAATTTCAGCCATAAATCCTAGCCGATTAAAAAATAGGGCAGGGAAAGTCACTGAATCCACCATGGGCTCTGCAATACACACCACATCAGGGGAGTGATCACGAAGAAAAACATACAACGCTCTAGAAGCCGCTGCCTTTTGAACACCTCTGATATTCCAATAGAAAATCCGCATAATTAACTGGTTGTTCTATCAAACTTGTCTGACCTCAAGGTCTGACCACCACCTTTGTTTTTCCTTCTCCTTTTCTCCCCTGCTTCGGTCCCTTTCTCAATCATCTCCACCACTTTGTCAATAGCTTGAGCCCCCATCCGCGCAATCTCCTTCCTGCTCAAAGGGAGCTGCAATGGGGCAGTAGACTCCCTATTCGTCGCTGTACGACCCCCCTGCCTGCCAAACCTCCTCGAGTACTTCCTAGGGACACGCCTATCCTCTTTGGACGAATAAAACCCCTCACCACACCCTGAGAGGAGGGTGCAATGGCCTTGCTCGCCTGCTGCTGAATCTCCATCGGACCAGAGGTTGAAATTGAACCAACCTAGTTTGGTTCTCCTCCCTTGAGAGTATCTTGGTCTGATTCCGACCCAGTTTAAGAGCTTGACTCATTATCAGACCGGCCCACCTCATCATCAGAAGGTACCGAATCCTTATCTGAATCAGAAGATTCAGAGTTGATCTCCCCCCTATCATGAGATTCCTTATTTAATTTCTCCCCCTCATGAGCGGTTTCCAGATTTTCCAAAATAGGAATAATAGGATTGTGAATAGGAGAAATCAATTCAATTAAAATCTCACCTTCCTCCACATTTGGTAACTGAGGTGAGGAATTAATGGGAATAAAGGTGCTCGACACTACTCCATCAGTGCTGGATAAGGGCTGAGAGCTGTTCACACGATTTGAATTCAAATTCAAAAAATCGTTATCCATTCTTTCCAAAGAAGTGATGTTTCAAACCGATGAGTTACTCATTCCCGAGTTGACTCTGTCTTCTTCGTACACCGCCCCTAGTATCCCTGCCTTGTCTTGAGCATTCAGCCGCTAGTCATAGGCCTTTTTTTCTCGGCAGGCATGAACTTGGTGCCTCAGTTTTTTGCAGAAGCCACATTTCCCCAATGAGTCCTCGGAGATCAACTGTTGCTTGAACCAGAACAAGGTTGCAGTCCCAAGCTATTTGCGTTCAACTTGGATTTCCTCCAACCTCAGAACCCCCACTTCCATCTCCACTAGAACACGAGCATAATTTCCGTATATAACGTTCTTGGCGCGTTGATCAAGTCCAACTGGCCTCCCTACCGCCTTGGCCATTGTCAGTAGGACCTTTTCATTCCAATATTCCAGTGGAAGGTCTAGAAAACGCACCCAAACTAGGACCATCAATTTTTCATGGATGCTAAAGTCTGGACGCCATCTTTGAAACCAAACAAGTTGACCTCCAATCTTCACAGGGCTTCGCTTCCACATCAGGGCCATGTCATTCTCAGACTCAAATTGGAAGATCGTGAAACC
>NW_024868169.1:153603-173245 GCF_013358625.1 Macadamia integrifolia
GTAAGCCTCCTAGGGGATGATCACCTTGGTCGAATTCTTTGCATGAACTGGGTCAGGCAGTTCGTCCACCATCTCTACATTTGGTTCTTCCACATTTGCATAAGATTTGTGTGGTAATGGATCTGCTGGGGCGGTCACTTTTTCAGAAGCTTTAGTATCAGAACCGACAATGGAGGCGAAGGATTTTTTCGCAGCAAGAGTAGGATCCTTTCCCCCATCCAAAACCGCCTGCTCCATGGGAGGTTGAGCCTTCCAAAAATCAATTAACCGGAGTTGCCTTCCCCTATCCGGTGGGAGGCCACCTCCTGGATCATCCCCTGTGACTGTGAGAGGGCTCTCAGGCATCCCTTTTTCCAAAAAAGGTCCGCTTCAACAAAGAATCCACTAACAAGCCACACTCTCTCTATCTCTTTCTCTCTCTACCATTAGCAAAACTTTGAACACTATGAATAGATAGAATCTCCAAGTTCAATCTCCCAATCAATGAGAAGCAGTGCTTGTCCATAATCTTCTTATGCTTGTTGTGGATCTTTATATGAATAAGCTCGCCTACCTTTACTGGAGATGGCAGATTGTCCACCACAGGAAGGGATCTATGTGATCCAACCATAATTGCATAACTTCTTGGAACTGTAGGGATTACAACTGTCGGACCTTTTTTCGCACTATCCACCAAAGCATGATCTAGAGATTTTTCCTCTGGGAGGAGTCATTTATACGGAGTTGAGAAACCTTTTCCTGATCAACAAGCTTGTTCGATCACTTATCAAGATCTTAACTCGAGCCTAGGAGATCTCTCTCCCTCAAAATCCTAGGAGTACCCCTGTCGCCAGATATAAAGTGCCACATTCCACAGCGGGCCTCACTTATGCCTCCAGTTTTATCGACATTCTATAGCCAAGGCACAACCAATGTGAGACTAAATTCCATGGTACAACATCCACACTTCTGTTGTGGAAATACTAACAACAGTGCCCCACACCCTGACTTTGATATCCATAAAGTGCCAAAGTCCATAGGTGGGGCCCCATATGCCACGATATTGTTCACTTTGGCTAAAGTTCATCGCACGGATTTAAAATACGTCTTGACATGTTAAGGAGGCCGCCACTTATATGGACATTCCATTGCCAAAGAGCAATCGATGTGGGACTAAATTCCGTGACACAACAAGACATCCTCCCAAATAAGGCAAGATAAGATATCCAATCAATTCCCTCCTTCTTACCCACCTCACCTTTGCTGATTATCTCATTATTTTCTCTAAGGCTGACCCCCTATCATCGAGTCCATCATGTCTTCCCTCTATCTTTTCCAATCCCTCTCCGACCTCCATATCAACCTCCTCAAATCTTGTCTTTTCCTTTCGGTTATCCCAGAGTCTTCCCGAACGCTCCTCCTCCAGCTCACCGGTTTCACTCTTGGCTCCCTTTCTGTCAAATACCTAGGCCTTCCCCTTATCACTGCTAGGCTTTCCAACCACTATTGCACCCCAATGTTGAACCTCATGAAAAAGAGGCTCCAACTCTGGAAATGCAAGCTTCTGTCCTATGCTTGTTATCTTGAACTCTCTAGATTTGTCCTTCAATCCATTTACCTTATTGTTATGGAGTTTTTGTTCTACCTTCCTCCACAATCAAAGCTGTTGAGTATGGTCCTTCCTCTGGAAAGGAATCGATTCTTCCAAATTTTTCCACCCTCACAGCTGGGCTTCTCGTCTCCCTAAATTGCAAGGAGGGTTAGGTCTTCGTAGAATCAAAGAGGTCAATTTGGATTCTACTCTCAAGCTCATTTGGAAGATTGTGTCCAAGCACAATAGCATTTGTGTTTCTTGGGTTTACTCCCATCTCCTTAGATCTGACTCCCTTTGAACTACTTCTCCTCCTTCTGATGCCTCATGGGTCTGGCATAAGATTCTTATCTCTAGACATCACGGCCTTGGGTCCATTTCCTCCACCATTGGGGATGGAACCAAAACCTCTTTATGGGTTGACTCTTGGCACCCCTCAGGTATCCTCCTCTCTTTGGTTAGCCCCAGAACTATATGCTCCTCTGGCCTTGGCAGAAGTGCTACTGCTGCTTCCATCATCTCCAATGGTGCTTGGTTCCCCCCTCCTTCTCCCCCTCCCCTTGTGGATCTTTGGGCCTCCCTCTCCCCACCCCTCTCGGCCATCACAGAATTAATGACAAAATCTCTTGGCTCCACTCCCCCGTAGGTAATTTTCCTCTTCTTCCGCTTGGGGCCTCATTTGATTCAAGGGCCTCTGCATCCCCTGGCACAAAGTTGTACGGTTTAAAGGCCATATCCCCCGCTATAGATTTACTGCTTGTCATGCTCTTTCCGATTTCCCTCCCACTCAGGCTTTCCTTCTTTAGCCGCACATCCAAGTCCTCCCTTCTTGCTGCCTTTGCTGGAATAGTACTAAGAATGCTGGCCATCTTTTCTTTTCTTGCCCCTTCTCCTCCATTATTTGGAAGAGGATCCTTTGTTATTTCTGGCCTTCCAGAAGATGTCCCCTTCCTCTCTCCAGAGAATGGTTTAGATTGATATGACCTCTGGTGGTTCCTCTATTTGTGAAACTTTGGGAACTCTTGCCTTCTGCACCTCCATCAATCATATTTGGATGGAGCAAAATCTTAGAAGATGGACTTCCAACTCAGATCCTACGACAAGATTTGGAAACCCATTTTTTTGATGTCAGCTCCAAAATCAGCCCCCTCCCCCGTGGTAACGTTAAGGACTCACCAAGGAACAAACTCATTGTTGTCTCCTGGGGCCTTCCCACTACATCATCCTTCCCCTCTTGGTAGCCATGGCTGTGGGATTGTTTCCCCCCTTTTGAGTTGATTCTTGGATTTGATTGCCCCCCTTTCTCCTGTTTGTTCCTTTTGGCTTGGCTAATTGCTAGCCCCCCCTCTCCCTTCCCCTTGTTGTATATTTTCTTTTCCCTTTGTCATTGAATTATTCATTCATCCAAAAAAAAAAAAAAAAAAAAAAAAAAAAAAAAAGATATCCAATCAAAGTGAAAAGCATAAGTACGATTGATCCTTAGAGACACCACTCTCCTAACTAATCAAATAGCAAAAATTATCCCTTAAGAGAACAGTTTCTAGTGCTTTATTCCATTTCCCACCTCTTCTCTTGATAAAACCTAGGACCGCCTTCACCAAGACGAAAATGCTAAGCTTTATACAAAAGTTGATGTGTTTGGTGGTCATAAAGTTTGTTGGCTTTGCTGTGTTACATACTTGCTTGTTTAGCCTTAATTGAGTTTTGCTACATTATTATTTGTGGCAAGTTTGTTTTCTGAATTAGTATCCGCTTTGTGGGGGCTGTTAGAAATCATTTAGACAATTTTGGGCTTGTAACCTACAAAGTTCAGGTGGCTTATACGCAGCTGTCCTACATCACAATTGCCATTATTGTATTGATGTGAATACATAAAATAGACTTTATGCTAGTCTTGATATGAGGGTTAACTAATAAATACACATGCAGTAGAGTTCTAAGACCTTGCGCTGGAGCCTTGTGCACTAAGTTTTTTTTTTTTTTTTTTATTAGGGTTCTAATAGTCGTCTTGCAAATCTATCATAATTTAGGAGTGGTGAATTATAACTAGTGCCTCAAGAATGAGGTTATTGCAAATTTTAATTAGTAACTGAATTTGTTTTGGTCCTATGAAATGATTTAAAATGAGTCACTTAAGTTGGTGAATTACTATCAACCGGTGAATTATTTATAAAGAAAACCTTGTTGGGTGTTTTTTTTTTTTCCGCTAAGAAGTCATATGTATTGAAAAGAAAGAATGGAAAGAATGTACAAATAGGCTACATCATTTGGAAGCTGAGGGAAACTACTCCACCTTCGGCATTGCCATCAGCAGAGGAGAGACCACACCAGAAACCAAATGCCAACAAGGAAAAACAGATTACATTATTTAAATCGGTATCTAGACCGATTTTGACTATCTAATTCTCCATAATAACTAAAGCAGGTGAAGACTGAATTGGAGTAGATAGCTCAAATTTTGTAGCTGACTTAGCCAGGAAGTCTGCAATCGGGTTTGCTTCACAAAGGCAATGAGTGATTTTCCAGGTCAAAGATTGCAAATATGAGGCCAAACTCATCCACCTCTGAATACCAATCCATGGAATTTTCCAAATTGAAGTGAGTAACACCACAGCCACCAAGTCACTCTCAATCCAAAGATGCTTAATTCCCATTTTTTTTTTTGCGATCTTCAGACCAGAAATAACAGCCAACATCTCAGCTTCAAAATTTGTTGACACCCAAGAAACATCTAAAGGACCTTATTAGCTCAGCTTTATCATTCCTGAAGATGCCACCCGCCCCTGATTTTCCTAGGTTCCCCAAAAAGCACCCGTTCCAAATTAAGTTTAACCCATCCGATCGGGGGAGGACACCAGAAGACTTCTATGATTTCCTTTGGCCTATATTGCACCCTGGAAATCCCCAATCGCCTGGCACAGGGTAACGAATTAAAAGAAAGAGGGAACTTGTGGATGCCACCGCCCGTAAACTGATTTCACTCTTTACCATAGCAAAGCAATGCCTAGCAGATTTTGACATCTCCTCAAAACGTCTCGCATTCCTTTCCTGCCAAACAATGCAGGGAACAAGGGAAAAGCCTCTTACCCACACTTTTTTAAAATCAAGATTCCTTGCTGAATGTTTCCTCCACACAATCAAATTGCTCATATCTACAAAGGGGGACCACTGGACATCAAATCCAGCACAAAATTCCCTCCACAAGCTAAGAGCAAAATCACATTAGAAAAAAATGTGGGTCACTGACTCTTCTTCTTTACCACACAAACAACACTGAGAAGCAAGGTGAATTCCATATCTATGAACATTATCGTCAGTTGGAAGTTTATTCTGAACTAAATGCCAAGCAAAAATAGCTTGCCTTGGCTGGATACTAGAATTCCAAATAAAGGCATACCAACTAACCTTTTGGTGTTTTTCCCTATAATCACCCCATCCTGATTTAATAGAAAAAACACTTGAGGAGGTCAATCGCCAGAGACAAGAATCCTCCATATTATGAATGAGAATTGTTTTTACTTTCTCCCAAACATCAGCAAGCAAATCCGACTCAACCTGCGAAAAATCCCAAGAAGAGTGAGTGATAAAGTCAGCCACCTTTACCTTCGAACCACTGAAGAGGCCATTGTCCAGATTTGACTGCTTTGCAATAGATTGCGTGCCCATCCATCTATCCAACTAGAAATTTATTTTTTCCCCATTTCCTATAATCCATTGCTCATTTCCAACTACAAAGCTCCACACCTTCTTCAAACCAGGCCAAATGGAAGAAGATTTATACCCTTGTCGCAGAGAGCCATCCTCTTTAATAAGTCTCTCCCTAAAGAACCTGCTCATAATTGAATTTTCGTGTTTGATTTGCCAAGCTAGTTTGCAGAAACAAGCAAAGTTCACCTCTCGTAGTCTTCTAATACCCATCGCACCTTCCCTTTTAGGCTTACACACGTATTTCCATTTCACCACAATCTTCTTTGCCACCTCCATGTCCCTTGACCAAATAAAATTTTGCCTCCAGCGTTCCACCACCTTCACTGTTCCTTCCGGGCATCAGTACACTGAGAAATTATGGACTGGAAAACCAGAGATGTCTGACCTCACTAGCTCCCCCCTCCCAGCCATAGAAAGAAGTTTACCTTTCCACCTTGCCAATCTGCCCTTTATCTTATCCAGTAGAGGAAGCAAGTGACAATTCTTCACTCTACCTTTAAAGATTTCCATCCCCAGGTATTCTGTTGGAAGGTTTGCCACTGCCATTCCCAGATAGTCACTTATAAATTGTCTTCTATGAGGAGCGATCTTCCAAAAGAACAGCTTACTTTTTTGTAGGTTTATTTTCTGCCCTGAGAAAGCCTGGTACTTGGATAAGAACTCATGAAGCTGCTTCACATATCTGGCTGAACCATTCATAAAAATAAAAATATCATCAGCGAAAAGTAAATGGGAGGGGGTCACTACACCTCTAGGACCTGGGATGGCCTTCAACTTGCCTTCCATAATCAAATTCTCAGACCTCTGCACAACACTTCCTCTGCTAGGATAAACAGAAGAGGAGAAATGGGGTCCCCTTGTCTCAGACCTCACCCAACCCCAAAGAAACCCACCGGACCTCCATTCAACAAGATTGAAATCCTTGTTGAGATCAGCATCTGATGAATCCTGTTGATCCAACTTATAAGTGTTGTATAACTAGTGCTTAAAAAAATGTGTTGATGTAGTTAGTAGTGCACCAAGTTGTATATTTCTACCTATTAGTTGATCATAGGGTTATGCGTATTAACTCAATAGTCTAAACCCTATCAATCTACTCTTTTTCTGCTTCACTTTTTTTTTTCTTATCTCTGTCACTATTTGGTAATCTGGTTCTATTATAAAATGGTATTAAGTGGATCATATGAGATGTATGGAACAAGTCGTTTTTTTTTTTGGTAGAATGTATGGAACAAATCACTTAACTTAGTGTACGATCAGTTCCAATTATTGAGTCACAGATGAAATCAGGTTGAATGTGGTTAGTTGCAGTGTTGTATCAGTAAGGTTTTTTCCCCCTTATGTTCGATATCTTCAGATTGCCATCAATGGTTTGGTAAGGTTTCTTGCAAATAGATTACAATATGTCAACAATTGAATGTTCTACTCACAAATTAATTATGTTGTTGACGTTGTTTCTATGGTTGCATTGTTTAAAATTTTGTACACGGATTTTGTATTTTAAAAGTTTAATATATATTTTTTTTGCTATAGAAATCTATTGCAGGGCATCACTTGGTCTTATGATATGAAGTTCTTTGTCTTTCCTTATATCTTGCATCAATATGCTAATTTTATTCTATTCTCTCTATCAATGTTCTTAATTGAACATGGACTAAATCATATATCGCTACAACTTTTTTCGTTCTTGAATTTTTATGAAAAGTTTATTAATTCTCTTATTCATTATATATTTTCAAACTGTTTCTTTTTTGTCTGTTTGTAACAGGTTGAACTATAGTTAAGGGTGACATTGATATTCCAATATTGGTCTAAGTCTTTGTGGAACACATTAGGTGGAAACGATTGGTATTTATTTGTTAGAGTTTTCACAGAATTTTTGCAAATGGGCTTGCATGAATTCGAAATGTGGTAAAATTGAGTTGATTTTTAAGAGACATCTAAAATAAGGCATCAAATTACAAAAAGAAGAGAAGAAAATTTGCAAAGATGGATGCTTTTGAAGGATCAAAAAATGATATGAATACCTGGGTATTCTTTTCGAAGTCTTCTACAACCATTTTCCTCCACGAGTTTTCTGCTTCTTCACATCTAATCTTGTTATTAATTTTACTCATTTCTTGGGCTTGCAAGAGATACACAATTCCTACCTTAGAAAATTCAAGACCAACATTGAAAAATGCATACTTTTTATACTATTGGTTAGTTCTTATATCTTGCATGGCTCTGTCTCTTTGTGGTATTCTCCTTTGTGTGTTAAGCTTCCTCTCTGGGTATAGACATGGATGGTCTGATCTAAAGATTGTTGCCCAATTGGATTTTACATTTAGATCATTTGCCTGGTTTTTTATTTCTGTTTACTTACAAATCCAGTTTTCTCATTCAAATGAGCGTAAATTCCCCATTATACTAAGGATTTGGTGGGCCTTCTACTTCCTAATGTCTTGTTCCTATCTTATTATACATCTTGGTTTCTATTGGAAACATTTTTCCTTACCAATCTTGCTGGGGGTTTCCGATGCTGTATCCATTATTGCTAGTTCATCCATATGTTATGTTGAGATGCTTGGTAAAGGGCAAGAAGATGAAGATTTCCATCTTTTGGAGTCTCTTTTGAAAAGTAGTTCCAATCGAAACAATAGCGATGATAGACAAGAGTCTAGTGTAAATTCTTATGCAAATGCGAATCTTCTTAGTATTGTTACTTTTGCTTGGATGGGTCCTTTGGTTGCACTTGGATATAAAAAAACATTGGATCTTGAAGATATTCCTCAACTTGCCAGTTATGATAGTGCCAATGTGGTCTTTTCTTGTTTAAGAAATAAAATCGAATCTGATGGTAATAGTTGTGGTAATGGTGGTCAGGTAAGCACACTCAAATTGGTGAAAGCATTGATTTTTCTAACTTGGAAAGAAATTCTATGGACGGGTCTACTATCTGTTATATGCACATTGGCTTCTTATGTTGGACCATACCTTATTGTCGTCTTTTTTCAATATCTGAATAGCTCTCACCAAGTAAAATTTGAAGGCTATATGCTAGTGTTTATTTTCTTTTTTTCAAAGCTCATAAAGTGCCTCTCAGATAGGCATTTGTTCTTCCAATTGCGAAGGATGGGAAATAGGGTCCGCGCTGCCTTGTATTCAATCATCTATAAGAAGAATCTTAGGCTTTCAAGCCAATCAAAGCAGGGCCACACTAGTGGGGAAAACGTTAATTTGATGACTGTTGATGTTGAGAGGACTGGATTTTTCAGTTGGTACTTGCATGATATATGGAGGGTGCCTCTTCAGCTTGTTTTAGCTTTGTATAACTTATACAAGAGGCTTGGTCTTGCTTCACTTGTAGCTTTTGTTGCCACAATAATTTTGATGTTAGCAAATGTTCCATTGGGAAAACTACAGGAGAATCTTCAGGGGGAATTGATGGATTCAAAAGATCGAAGGATGAAAGTGACAACAGAGGCTCTGAGGAATATGAGGATTCTCAAGCTTCAGGGTTGGGAGATGAAATTCTTGACTAAGATTATTGATCTTAGGAACTTTGAAACAAAATGGTTAAAGAAGTTACTTTATACATCAGCTATGACTGCCTTTGTATACTCATCTACTCCCTTATTTGTATCTATTGTTACTTTTGGGTTTTGTGTGCATATGGGAATTCAGTTGGACTCGGGAAAAATTCTATCTGCACTTGCAACATTTGAAATGTTGCAAGCACCTATTTATAATCTCCCAGACACAATTGCAATGGTAGTTCAGATTAAAATCTCTCTTGACAGGATAACCTCATTCCTCTGTCTTGATGATCTCCATCAAAATATAGTACATGAGCTTCCAAAAGATAATACGGAAGTTGTTGTTGAGATACTCAATGGGAATTTTTCTTGGGACCTTCAGTCCCCTAATCTCACATTAAAAGATCTTAATTTTCAAGTGAAACATGGTATGAAAGTGGCTGTTTGTGGTTCTGTTGGGTCAGGCAAGTCAAGCCTACTTTCATGCATATTGGGGGAAGTACCAAAGGTATCTGGAGCTATTAAGTTGAAGGGGAAGAAGGCCTATGCTGCACAATCACCTTGGATACAGAGCGGCAAGATAGTAGACAATATATTATTTGGTAAGGAAATGGATAAGGAAAGGTATGAGATGATCATTGAAGCATGTTCATTGAAGAAGGACCTAGAATTATTTACCTTTGGAGATCAAACCATCATAGGGGAAAGGGGGATCAACTTGAGTGGTGGGCAAAAGCAAAGAATACAGATTGCACGTGCTTTGTACCATGATGCTGATATTTATCTACTTGATGATGCTTTTAGCGCCGTGGATGCTCACACAGGAACTCATCTATTTAAGGTTTTTTTTTTTATTGAATTCTACTTCCAAAACTTTCCTTGATGAAATTGGCTTGAAACTATGAGATAAGGTATTTTTTTATTGAGTTCTATTTCCAAAACTTTCCTTGACGAAATTGGTTGAAGCTATGCATCTCATTGCTTACATCACATTTTGTTTACCATAAATTTAAGATAATTTAAAAAAATTTCTAAGATGAATGAAATCATGGTTTTCTAAACAAACAAGATATACGGACACATGATATTGAGCAATGCATGGTCTTGCATAAAACCTATGGCTTGATGTTATTTATCACTATGAAAACTAATTTACATAAATATGTATATCTATGTGGCTTTTTTAAGTAATAATATATTCTTTTTGAGTGCCTAAATGTGAACATTTGAACTTTTGTATAGGAATGTCTGTTGGGAGTTTTGGGTTCAAAAACAGTAATTTATGTTACCCACCAAGTAGAGTTTTTTCCTTCTGCCGATCTTATTCTGGTGAGAATATGTCATTTTTTTTCCCAACTTCAAGTATCTCAACCTTGTTTGAGGGTGATTATTTATCTTCTATTTTTTGATAGGTGATGAAAGATGGAAAGATTACTCAAGCAGGAAAGTATGAAGAAATTCTTAGTTCAGGAACTGATTTTATGGAGTTAGTGGGTCCACATAAGAAATCTTTGGAAAAACTTAATTCTGTGGAACATGAGGCTGCTTTAGATAATTTAATTAATGACAAGGATGATGATGATATGTTATGTGATAAGTTTATTCAAGATGATAAAGTAATGGAATCAAAAAGTTATGAAACTAAAATGCCTAATGGGCCAGAAGGGCAACTTGTCCAAGAAGAAAAGAGAGAAAAGGGTGGAGTTAGTCCTTCAGTCTATTGGAAATATGTTACAGCTGTATATAAAGGGTCTTTTGTGCCATTGATATTGCTAGCACAAATTTTTTTTGAGATTCTCTTAATAGTTAGTAGTTACTGGATGGTTTTGGCTAATCCTGATTCAGAGAATGTAAGACTTCATGTTACAGGATTTACTTTCATTTTTACCTATATTGCTTTAACCATTGGAGGCTCTCTTTGTACACTTATAAGGTCCATGCTCATTGTAACTGTTGGATATAAGACAGCCACTTTGCTCTTCAACAAAATGCATTTGTGCATTTTTCGTGCTCCCCAATCATTTTTTGATTCTACTCCGAGTGGAAGGATTCTCAACCGGGTTAGTAAATGTTCTTAATTACTCTTGGGATCCAAATGATCTTTTTTGATTACTGTAAAAGTTAATTTAATTTTAAATAAACTTTACTTCTGTAAACAGGCATCCGTAGATCAAAGTGCAGTTGATACCTCTATTCCACATAAATTTCAAGAACTTCTTATCTCAATCACAACATTTTTGGGAACTATCGCAGTAATGTCACAAGTTGCATGGAAAATGTTGATAGTTTTTATTCCGATGACTGTGGCGTGCATTTGGTACCAGGTCTATATCCATTTCCGCTTCTCATGGTTAAAATTTTAAAATCAAAGTTAACCATATTTTCTTCATGATTAACATGACATAATACAAGTTGGTTCTTTTTTTTTTTTTTTGGTATTGAGATCAGAATTTGCTTTGTCACAACATAATTGATTTAGTGGTGGATGCATGCATGCCTGGGAGTGAAAGTAGTGATTTAAATCTTAATATCCTTCTTAAATTTATAAAGAATATCTAAGAAATCCATTTTGTAATCACACATTTTCATGTAAATTGGTACAATGACATCGTCTTTTGCTTACTAATATTGTCCGAGAAAAATGGACCAAATAAGTCCAATGTTATCGAAGTGTAAACTGCATTCAAAGTGAAGTGACTGAACTTTTGGCATCTATAAAATAGTTTAGATACGTAGGGGATAAAGATATAATTTGGCTTGTAGCTCTATTGATAGCTCCATTAGTTGAATGTTATACTAAAGACAAGATAATAATTAAAAGAAGATAACAAATAATAATTATAAAATAAATTTTCATTTTTACACTAGTTAAATAATAAACCAATTAATAATTAAAAAAAAAAAAAAAAACTCAGCCTTATCCAAACTTTATGGGGTCAGCTACATGGGTACAAGCAAAGCAAAGTAGTGAAAACTTAGGTCCAAAAAAAGGGGGAGAATCTTATTTAAATAATTATAAAAATAAATTAATTATTAATTTAAAATGATAAATTGATAAAATAAATATAAATTGTAAAAATGGAAAATTAATAATATTTCTTATTATTTAAAAATTGAGGATTAAAGGAAAAAAACCCATTACAAAGCCTTATCTTCATGGTCCAACAGTTTCGGGTCATGTGGAGAGCTGATTTAGTCAAACAAACCATTGGATAGTTGCTCCCCCTTTGAATTTGTCATGTGTTATTTTGGACTCAATTTCCATTCTATGGTACACCATGTTTGGACTTCTACCATTTTTATTTTCAATGATTGAACTAAAGCTGCCTAAAGTTACCAAAGTTGAAGTCTTAATCATTCGAGGCTCAAATTTTATAGATGGATAGGTTGATAATTTGAAAACTCACATCATCAAAATTTGAGCCTCAGTTGAACTGCCATGTGAAAAAACATTTGAGCAAATAAGAGAAACTTATTTAGGCGGATCACTTAGGAACTATTGCCACATTATTAATTCAATAGAAAGTTCTTCTTCCCCTTTCCTTTACATATTTCCTTCACATCCCTCATTCTTTCCTAAATGAAGCTCGCTAGATATGCTTTATACTTAGTATGCAAGGAATTGCACTTAGCCTAAGTGAAATGCCTAGGTTATATTACGATTCATTTCAGCACTGAACTGCACATCATGTGCTTTTGACAATTAAGACCAAGGCTATATTCTCCTGTGCATCATTTTAATATCAAATTTGGCAAAAAATTTGGATATGAGTACATGAGGTATTAGTTGTACTTGAAATTTGAACATATTACTATTTGGTTGAAAAAATAAAAAGAAAATGGATACCACAAAATATCGATACAATTATTTTTATGTCCGGTAAACTTTTCAATTTAGATTTTGAGGATAGAAATTCAACATCTAACAAAAGTAGGAAAGATCGACCGTTCAACAGTTTAAGTAAATAAAATAGAATAAAATATTTTCCTACCATTTCATTTATGATGTTAGTGTAACTATCAACCATCTAAATGTTGATGTTGAGAAATACCTCATATAAAAAGCCTATATCATTTTCTAACAATACCTTACTCTTGACACTTGTTATTTTTACATTGTACCTAATTTTCTTTATATGAACCTTGTATTTTAGCAATACTACATATCTGCAGCACGAGAACTATCACGATTGTATGGAGTATGCCAAGCTCCAATTATACAACACTTTACTGAATCTAGTTTAGGTTCAACCACAATCAGATGCTTTGATCAAGAAGAGAGGTTCATGGACACAAACCTCAAGTTAGTGGATGAGTATTTCCGGCCTAGGTTTTATTTCTCTGGTGCAGTAGAGTGGTTATGCTTTCGCATGGATATGTTGGCATCCATCACATATGCCATCTTTTTGGTTTTTCTGATCTTAGTGCCGAAGGGAGTACTCGCTCCTGGTAAAAAGTTGAACTTGAGATCTTATAAAACCACTGTTAAGGGCAATTATGATTGGTTGCTCACATGAATGTATGTTTTCTAAATTAGTTTGTTTTCTTATATCTTGAAGGTGTTATGGGTTTAGCAGTCACATATGGGCTTAGTTTCAGTATGCATGGGGTCATATGGGATCTTTGCGGTCTTGAGAACAAAATCATATCTATTGAGAGAATATTGCAGTATGCCTGCATCCCTAATGAACCCCCTTTGTTTGTAAAAGAAAATAAGCCAAGTCATGAATGGCCATCACAAGGAAAAATTGATATTGTTGATCTACAGGTAATCTCCCTAACCTATAAATCTAATATTTTTGGACCTTTTTTTCTGCTCTCATGGAATTCTACTAAGCTTGATGAGTTGATTATTTAATATATATTTAGGTCCGGTATGGCCCACATCTTCCTCTCGTCTTGCAAGGTCTTACATGCACTTTCCCTGAAGGGAGTAAGATTGGTATTGTTGGGCGAACAGGAAGTGGTAAATCAACTCTCGTACAAACTCTCTTCCACATGCTTGAGCCTGCAGCTGGTCAAATTTGGATAGATGGTATCAACATCTTCAATATTGGCCTTCATGATTTGAGGTCAAGATTGAGCATCATCCCGCAAGACCCAGTAATGTTTGAGGGGACTCTAAGAAGTAACCTTGACCCGCTTGAAGATTACACTGATGAACAGATATGGGAGGTGAGTTTTTCATTTTTAATAATAATAAATTTTTTTGGTGCAATGGTTAATAATATTTACTCAATAACAAAGATATGATAGACGATTTTTTTAACTTGCTAGGGATTTGCACACAAAATAAACACATGCAAAATTGGCTACTTAGGACATGTATCTCTGTGTACTCCATTCTCATGGTCGTGTTCTATTTAATATTTAAATCATTTCATTGGATACATTATACAAATTTGGCCTAAGATATTCTTTTAGTTGGGACTTGGGAAGTGCATTGTTTTTGCTGCCTTGTTTTCCATTTCCCCTTCATGTCCCTTGCTTCTTCATTTTATTTCTTGCTTAGCTCATATTTAATAATCAACACTATGTGATCTTGAATAATTAGGCAAAATCATTAGTTGACATTAATCTTTTGTTCTCTTAGGCTTTAGATAGATGTCAACTTGGTGATGAAGTTAGAAAGAAGGAAGGGAAGCTTGATTCTTCAGGTTAGTTTTTCTCATATTCACTCTATACAAAAGTTTCCCAACATCAATTTATCCATGCACACTTCTTTCAAAATAACATTATTATTGTTTGATATATCTAACTTCTAGTGCACAACTAAACCCCAACCCTTTTCCAAAAAGAAGTAGGGAAAAAAAAATTAATGAAAATAAGATCCTAAATAACTAACCCGTTTTCGTATGGTGACTATCATAGTTACTGAGAATGGAGAGAATTGGAGCATGGGTCAAAGACAACTAGTCTGTTTAGGACGGGTGTTACTCAAGAAGAGTAAAGTTTTAGTACTTGATGAAGCTACTGCATCAATGGATATTGCTGCTGATTATCTAATTCAGCAAACCCTTAGGCAACACTTCTCAGGGTCTACTGTCATCACAATAGCACATAGGATAACATCAATTCTCGATATCGATAAGGTCCTCCTCCTCGATAATGGTTAGTTTGCTGGCATTTAGTACACTACAAAGAAGGGTTGAATTAATTCAATTTCTTTATCTCTAGTGCGTGACTAATCAGATTGACATGTTTTCTTGTGTTAAGCAGGCCATATATTAGAGTATGATTCCCCAGCAGAATTGCTAAAGATCAAGTCCTCATCATTTGCGAAGCTTGTTAAAGAGTATACTCGAAGATGTAGCTCTAATTTTTGAAAGGCTAAACTGTATGTTTTGAATGATCAGGTGTAAATAGGTTGCATTAGACTAAGGTGCATTGACTTTTTGAACATTTACACAAATTTGTTGGGAGAAGATGGTGGAGTATATATTGAAAATTCCTGTAATCATTTGGGTGGGCGTTAGCATTCAGTTAAAGTATTAGAAGTTCAGGATACGATGAGAGGGGAAATCTATTTTCTTCATGCATGCCTATAAACCTTATGAAAAGATGTATCATATCTTTAAGTGGCCAGAACAATACTGTATTGATATGATACCAAAAGAATGTATCCGGTTGATACGTGACCCTATATGGTTGATACCTTTCGGTACACTCAATACATCTCTTATAAACTATAGAATATAATTTGTGACTGTAAAATACTTATCAAGAGCTCTTGTAAGGCAATCGAATAATTTTTTTTTTGGGGAAAAATTATCGTGATTCTTTGCTTGTATTAGAAAAGCTAGTAGCGTTTGATTTCATCATCATTTGGAGATTAAATAGCTTACAATAAAGAATCAGAACCAGATTTGCATAAGAACAATTATTTATCAAAAATTTGAATTTTTTTCCCAAGTATTGATTTTTAATGACATTTTTTTTTAATTGATCACTAGATTAGTGAAAAACAACTTGAATGATTGTATAAACTAATATTTTTTTTTCAGCTATATGTCTATCTTAACCATAAATCTCCCCCAAACTGAAAATGAATTTTTTTTGGTATTAGTGAATATAAGAAATCTCATCCTTTAAATGTAATCGATTGAAAGCACTTAATTTGTCTTACCTTTTTCGCTAAAGATCAATTGGATTAATAAAAAGAAAGAATATACTATAGGAATGATACACTCAACAATGCTTAGACGAAGGAAATGAAATCAACCCCACCTTCGGCATTGCCATCAGTAGGAGAGGACCTCAGACCTAAGTCTAACAAAAACTTTTAAAAACAAATAACTAAGTGAATCGGAATCTTGGCCGTTGGGCCGCATCCAATTCCAGCTCCCTGGAGGTGAGGAGGGGCCAGGCTTCGACAGGGGAATTTATTCAAATCTTGCTGCTATTTTCGCTAAGAAATCGGCTACCACATTTGCTTCGCGGTAGCAATGAGTAACTTTCCAAGAAATTGAACCCAAATAAGAGAGAACACCCCTCCATCTTTGCTGAATAAACCATGGAACCAGCCCTTTGGAGAATAAGAACACCACAGCAGCAGAGTCACACTCGATCCAAAGGTTTTGGATACAAGAACTTTTTGCATGTTCAAGGCCAGTAATGAGAGCTAAGAATTCAGCTTCAAAGTTAGATTTTATACCAACAAAATTTCTGAAATTCAGCAAAGGTTCACCCTTGTAATTTCTAAACACACCGCCAGCTCCAGCCTTTCCAGGATTCCCTAGCGAGCACCCATCAGTATTTAGCTTAATCCAGTTCTGAGGGGGGAGACACCATCGAACTTCAAAAATTTCTCTTTGCTTGCCAATTACCTGGGGAATTCCCACTCTCCTGGCACACATCAAATCAGCTACGGACAAGGTTTTCCCAAGGTGCACTGTCGAAATCATACCTATCTCACCTTTAATCATAGCAAAACGCTGCCTGTGATGCCAATAGGCACCCTCGTGGATTCTCATATTCCTCTCCATCCAAACTGCATAAGGAATTAACACCACGCCACTAAGCCATAGTCTTGAGAATGTGACGGATTTTGCTTTACGTTTCCACCAACTAAATAAATCTTCCATTCTTGTGAAGTGTTGCCATTTGACACTAAATAGATCACAGAACATATTCCACAGGGCCTGGATATACTCACAGTGAATAAACAGGTGGGAACAAGACTCTTCTGCCTTTTCACATAACCCACATCTCGAAGGCATTGCAATCCCCTTTTTGCACATTTGGTCATCTGTAGGGAGACTACCATGGGCTAACCTCCATCCAAATACTGTCTGCCGTGGCTGTAAAAGAGCTTTCCAGAGAATGGAAAACCAAGAAACAGGCGCCTTTTTCCTTCTTATCTCCTCCCACGCCGAGGCCAAAGAAAAGGCACCAGACGAAGATAATTTCCAGTGGCATACATCCTCTAAATTCGTTAGGGATATTCTCTTCGCCTTCTCAAATGATTCAGACAAGAATGATAAAGAAATATTTGGGAAGCACCATTCACCATTCCTAATGAAATCTGCCACCCGCAGTTGCCTCGAAGTAAGCGCTTCTAAGTCCAGATTAGAGGATTCCACCAATGAGGAATTTTCTAACCAACGATCCTTCCATAAGCTGATCTTGACGCCATTTCCTACTGTCCAGCTCTCCATATTTGTTACAAAATCCCACACCCTTTTTAGACCCTGCCAAATAGATGAAGACTTGTAGCTCCTGAGATCGCCGTTGCTAGTAGTAAACCTTGCTTTGAAAAATTGACTCATTTTAGAATCCTCATGCTTTATTTTCCATAATAATTTACATAGACAAGCTCTGTTAACATCTCGTAACTTCCGAATACCCAGACCTCCCTCCTTCTTTGGCTTGCAACAGTCCTCCCATTTAACAGTGGTTTTTTTCTGAACCTCCATTTGGCCAGACCAAATGAAATTCCTCATCCATGTTTCTACAGTTTTAATTGATGTCTGAGGCCACCAATAGACTGGACCTCCATTTGTCTTACCTTGTTCTTATTTTGTACATGATATATTTATATATTATTTGTTTATACCTAGATAATATTTGATTGATTTTTTTTTCCTCGGATGTGCCTATGTTGTCTTGCCTTATGATGTCTACTAATGGCTATGCGGAGGTGGATCTATAAGGCAAGCAACTTTTGTGTGATTTTTCCTTTTGTTGATGGCAATGCGAAGCTGGAGAGTGAAATAATTTTTATTTTTTGTTAGTTTGGTATGCCTAATCTTTTTCTTTTCACTAAAAAGTCATTTGTATTAAGAAGAAAGAATAAAAAGAATATACAATCAGACTACATAATTTGGGATCAGAGGGAGACTACTCCACCTTTGGCATTGCCATTTGCAGAATAGAAACCACACCTGAACAAAGCCCCAAAACAAAAACAAACTCCATTATTTAAAGCTGTATCTAGGATGACCTTGACTGTCTAATTTCAAATCCGTTACAACCAACGAAGGCCAAGCAGAAATTGGAAAAGATAGCTCAAATTTTGTAGCCGACTTCGTGAGAAAGTCTGCAACTGGGTTTGCTTCACTAAGATAGTGAGTTATTTTCTAGATCAATGGTTGTAAATATGGGATCAAACTCATCCACCTCTGTAACCCAATCCAGGGAATTTTCCAATTAGATATGAGTAATACCATAGCCACCGAATCACTCTCAATCCATAAGTGCGTGATTCCCATCTCTCTTGCAATTTCCAAGCCAGATATTACTGCCGACATCTCGGCTCCAAAATTAGTTTGTACACCCAGAAACTGTCTAAAAGTTTTCATTACTTCAGCATCTAGTCATTGATCATATAAATTATGATTTAAAATTGTATTTAGTATGTATCCTAAACATTTTCATGCATATTTTGAATGTATCTTGCATCTCTTGATACAATATGCTACGTCTGTTAAAATCACTCTTCTGATATGCTACTCAATACCAATACTTTTTTTTTTTGCTAGAGGATTATTTCATTAAAAGAAGAAAAAGACTTCAAAAGTACAAAACTCAAAACAAACACCACTAGTCATCCCAACTCCCACCTTCGGCATTGCCACTAGTCTTAGTCTGACAATATCTTTAAAATCCCACTAGTCTCTACCATGGGACACATTGGATAGAGCTTAAATTTTGTTGATAAGTAGAACCAAGCTCCCTTGCTCATATTTCAAGTTTTAGTTAAAAAGAAGTTGGCCAAGTGAGAAAATAAAACTTTGAAAGTTCAATAAAAAGTGTATTTTTCTTTTAGAAGAAACATGCAGTTGAAAGTATTAGTGAATCTCCAATACATAGGAATGTAAATTCTTGAATTAGGGTCTAAAATTTAACATGCAGCTCTTAGACCATTAGTGACTCTTTCATGTGGCAAAACTTGGTGCTGGGCTAGAAATACTCACTAAAACCTGTTAGTTAAAAAACTTTGCCATTAATATTGTAAAATAGAAAATATGCTTGTTGCTACATTAGACATCTTAGTTAATATACTGCAAAATTTTCTTCGGATAACAATTGTGTTATATTAAGGGTGTCAAATTGGAACTGAAACCAAAAACCGAATCCAGTTTCGGACCGAATACCCTGAACCGAATCCAACCCATTATAATATGGTTAAATCTTGGATCTGAAATAAGAATTTATAATTCGGTTTTGTCCGAATCTGGATTTATGCCAAGAACCATTGGAACTAACCGAAATCGGACCGAATAACTTAATATCACTTTTTCCTTTTTAACTAAAAACTTGACATAACTTATATGGAAACCCGACATAATTAATTATCTAAATGATAAATCATCTTCCGTGGATAGCATCTGACCACACTCCTTTG